>NC_090417.1:9074151-9374151 GCF_036365525.1 Heterodontus francisci
TTCTCAGTGGGCCACAAAGGGAGGTTAAGTTTCCAAGAACTTCACCTGGTTCAGCCTCAAGTACAACAATGCGAATTTGGGAAGCTGCAATTTTCTGCTTACAATTCTAGATTCCTCAGGGTTCAAAGGATACCTTCATTAGAGTTGATAAAAACTACAAAAGGGATTTCAACGAGTATGAACAGAGCCAGGAGTCTGCATAAAATTTATGATTTGTGGTCACTAATTCCACCCACCCACCCACCCCCCAACTCCCCAAGTAGATTGGGAAGGTTCCTGTGCATCCCAAGGTCTCTTTGGACAGTCTTGACTAAGTTTCTGCTGCTTCTCCTTCACAGGTTGTAACCAATGGAACTTTATTCACTGCCAACTCATATACCCTCACTTTCTCCTGCTTCAGGGAGAGCAGCTTCAAGTAGCCAATTTGTATTGTTTTGAGGAAGGTGATAACTCAGTGGATACTTACACCCATTGCAGCAAACACAATGGCAAAGTTCTCTTCACTGTAATCCAGAACATCTTTGGATTTCCTTACGAGACCAGCTTGACGACAAATCTGGGCAGCAATCTGTCACAAGACAGACAGACAAGGATTACATCCATTATTAAATATGGTATCGTCACCAGAAAAAGGAACAGGCTCACTGGTACTTTGACGGAATTTATTTTTTGCCATTCGTGCAGATTGTCTCAGCTGTGCTTGCTTATTACATTTGAAGTAAATCTCAACAACCTTCGGTCCAAACATTCAGCATGCCACAACATGCACAGTGCCCACAATGTGTCACTCTGTGGTGTGAGTTCTAAGCGACCATGCTACGCTGTCCAGCATAACACTTCAGTTCCTTTGGACTCTACTTTTGAATTTTTGGTCACAACAATCAAATCATAGCTCCATTTAAATGGGAGCTACAAAAAGTGACCTTCATTTCCATGTAAATTCTTAGCATTATGTTTGTGCGCTCTCTCATGTCCTTCTCAAACTATCCCTCAGGACTGTAAGATTGCGCCCATGTCTTTCTCCATTGACATTGTGATGCTGGTCTCCGCTTGACCTAACAACATGGACTGGAACTCACCATTTTTATGCAAGCTAATTTAGACAGTCAAACTCTCCCCTCAGCTGAGGCCCCAATTCAAACCACTACTCGTCAATGTACAAGATGGGCATTGTAGACAGTTCCCTCACATATAAAAGCAACATTTAGATCGTGTCACCTAATATTCGCATCTGACTGCTTTGTGAGGTTTGAGTGGGCCTGTCACCTACCTCATTGTGTGGTAAACCAGCTGCTGAAAAGATAGGAATTTTCTGTCCTCGAGCAATACTGTTCATGCCATCAATAGCAGATATTCCAGTCTGAATCATCTCCTCAGGGTAGATGCGACACTGAGGATTGATGGGCTGACCTGAGAAATCCCAGTCGCGAAGTAGCACAAATCAAAGAAAATTAAATGTAACCAAGCTACAAAGATTTCAGCAGATTTTACTGGAGTAGGAAATCTCACAATGTGCCCCCCTTTGACTTTCTTCCACAATGTTCAAAAAAATTTTTGATCTACATGTAGCTAGAAGGGCAAGCTCGTAATGGAATGGGGTATCTGGGCGCTTAATGAACAACAAGACTCATAGTATTTTTACAAGAGTTTTGTTTTTGTATTGAATGCTAAGAATTCTTTGTGTTTTTAAGAACTGAGGAAAGCATTTTTCTCTGTGGGCACCGATTGCTGAAACTTAGTAGGTTTGAACTGAGTGAATTACACAGATTGCAAGGCACCTGTTTTCAAGCAGCTCAGCAGGGAAACGACAGGTCAAGATTTACAATTGTCATTTGACTCGATTGTTGAAGTTAGTTTCGCTTCTGGATTGTGAAAAGCTGGACAAGGAGCAGGCAGTTGAAATCTGGCTGTGACCTGCCTGGAGATTGGAGAAAAGGACCTCTCTCTGTAAAGGAAGACATGAGTTGCTGGAGTTTTACACAATTACCACCTGCACATTAAACTCATTGTTATTTAAGCAGCAAAATCTGGTTCATTGATTACATGGTTTATCATGTATCAAATGTCCCAAAGTCCTTCCCATTAATCATTTAAGGTGCAGTGTTTATTGCATAGGTGCACACAGTAATTAACTTGTACACAGCAAGATAGCACAACTACCAAGGAGATGAACCGTTAATATGTTTGGTGATGTTGATTGAGAAAAGGATGTTGACTAGGACATGGTGATAACTCCCTGCTCTTCTTTGAATAGTGCCATCGAATATTTAATTGTCACCTCCCAGCAAGCAAACAAGCCTTCATTTTATGTGTCAATCTAAAGACGGCATCTTAGACATTGCAGTACTATCTCAGTATTGCACAGAGTTATCAGTTCAGAATTTCTTCAAGGCCCAGTGATAATTAGGCAAGGAACATGACTCACTAAAAAGGTGATGAAGAAATTCAATTTCACATAACTCTAATACTGTTTAACAGTTCGCATAAATTTCAGTGGTTAAAATTTCCCCCACATTTAGCTCTTGGGTTTGAGAGAAGAAAACTGATCAGAGCCCCTGTTCTTGATCATTATCCACCTTTGTTTGATGGATGCTCCATGTATGTGAATGTCAGTTGTGCACCCAAGGGTCTGCTATGCCACAACATGCAGTGAAAGATCCTCACAACTCATGATCTCACATCAGCACGAAGAACATCCAGAACACTGAGCTATCAGAACATGGCAGGCACCCACGGAATCAAATCTGAGCAAAGATTTCAAAAGAGTGTTTGGGGAGTTAGGTGGGGGAAATTTTGAAGAATTCAGGAGTTTAATTTTACTGCAGTAGATATGAGAAAAAAGTTCAGACACAAAAGCATACCCCATACCCATAATGTCTAAGTAGTCCTCAGCGAGAACTGCGGGGCCTCTGTCTATTGGCTTTCCAGATCCATTGAACACACGACCTTGAACAAACAAAACAATTAAGTTTTGTAAAAAATTCCTGAAACAGCATTTTCTTCATAACATTCATGACTGTGTCACCAATACCGGACAGAGACAGAAGTATAAATTTCATCAATCTTGTTTAAGCACAGGAGAGATGCATCTCGTGAAATACAACATTAAAGCATAGGAGGGCTGAAAGTGCACTGTGTTAGACCCTGGCCACTCATCTCAGAGACCTGGGTTTGAATCCAGTCTGTCTGTATGCTGCAACAGCTTTAAGTGCAATTAATGCAGATAGTCATAACCGGATTCCTGATAAGCCAACACAAAACTCCTCCTAAAGCAGGGTGCATGCTTCTTGAGCTGAATCATACTGCTTATGAGCTTTACCCAGTATCCAACAGGAATCGCTTGAGGCTTCCACCAGTAATCAAGATGGGAAAGGGCTAACATCCTGCTGCTGATCGCACAAAACATTCCAAAATCATTTTAAGAAAGTACCTCAGTCCGCAGTAAACTCGCCCTGCCTATTTCGGTTGTTTTGTGTCAAGGGGCTGAATATGTCCAAATGATGCTCAATCATCCTTGCGTTTATAACTGTACCTCTTATTAATAATAATTCAGTGCCTGCACAGTGAGCATCTCCAACTCCAATAAGCCAGAATGTACCATTCACTTTTCAAACAGACAACAAAAAAGATATTAAACTATTTGTAAGCAGGATTTGGAGATAATTCCCTGACACTGAAGCTCCCTTCCTCATTGCAATAACTCACCATACTTATTGACAAGCAGCATATATAGCTATAGTACTGCAGAGCAGGAGACCATACAGGACTGTACATAAGCATAGAGTATAGGTACCATACAGCACTAGACATGCGCACAAACCATGTCCATACACAAACTAATTCCCTTCCTACTATGATATACAGTAACAGCTTATAAATTCAGACTTCATGATGAGAATCACTATTTTGAGGATATTCTGCACTTGTTGCCATGATTTCCTGGACACTTACCAAGCATATCTTCAGACACTGGGGTGCGCAGGATGTCTCCAGTGAATTCGCAGCTTGTTTTCTTCGCATCAATACCAGAGGTTCCTTCAAATACCTGCAAGGCGAGATAGAAAGGGAAATGTGTAATTTTCCATCGGTATGGCTTACATTTCAAGGTCCCTCAGGGTGATATTTCCCAGCACTGAAAACAGGACACACACGTGGCACATTATGTAACACGCTGCCTAAAAACATCCACACTGTAAGGTTTTATGTTTCCTCTCGATAAGGCAGTTGATAAAAGAGATTTCATGCACACAAAATAACTGGCATCTGTCTGAAGTGCAGATTGTTATACAATTTCAGAATATCTGCCTGTCCTTCTTTTAGGTCCAGCAGAGCTTTTCCCTCCCTAAATCTAATAATTTATGGTCGCCCCTTCAATGATTTTACTCTCAAACTCAATCCTGTTTACACTGCTCAAGCTTTGATGGTGTCACAACTTCGGAATGGCCTGATACAATCTACTGTCACCACAGTATCAGAAGCGGGTAAGCACAGTCCCAATGCCAAAGATTCTGATGACTGCTGTACACAAAAATTATTTTTTTCTATAATAATTCCAAAAACATCCAGAGGTGCATTAGGGCTTTTTAATAAAAAAATACTCCCTCGATGTGGACATGACCGGCAAGGCCGGTATTTATTGCCATTCGTAACAAGGCAGTAGTGTGCCGCCTTCTTGACCTGCTATAATTATAGCAGTTTGTTCCAAATGAGTGACTTGCTAGGCCACTTTGGAGGGCATTTTAAAGTCTCATTCAGTGAGGACTGCGGCTTTCTTTCTGTGAAAGAAAGGATAATCGTCAACCAGCAGGGTTTTTATGACAATCTTTGTGGTCACTTTTACCGATGCCAACTTTTTATTTCCAGATTGAAGATCAAACTGGATAAAAATTCTCAAACTGCCCTGGTAGGATGTGACTCATGTTTGAGAGTATTGGATGATTACTTCAGGTCTCTGGATTCCTAGCCCAGTAACATAACCAATACGCAACCAATCCCATGACATATGTCACAGAATGACAGAGCACAAATTTATCTCAGTGACCGATCTCAGCCATGCCACTGACAGAGCACAAGCCAGACACATGCTTAAAGCAGAGAGCCTTAGAGGAATGACACATAACATGGGGAGAACGAATAAAACAATAAGCATCAAGAGTTTAGATACTATCAACAGAAACTTGCAAATGCTGGGAATCTGAAATACAAGTAGAAAATGCTGCAGAGTCAGTCAGCATCTGAAAGAGAAAAGGGAATTCTTTGCGTTTGACCCTTCTTCACAACCAGAAACATAAACCCCTCTTCCAAATGCTGATTGAGCTGCAATGCACATCCATTGTTCTAACCTTATCTGTCATCCTGCTCTATGTTAAATACACGTTGTCATTTTACCTGGGTGCTGATGGACTGAATGCCTCGTCATACCTGAACCACTGCCTTCGAGCCACTGACTTCCAGTACCTGCCCGCTGCGCCTGGTGCCATCTGGGAGAGTCAGGTGCACAATCTCAGCGTACCTGGGAAACTGGAGTCAAAACGTTTTACAGTTGAGGCTTGTGACAGACTTTGAAAAATTATAACATTTTAAATGAAATCATGTTATGAAACCTCAGCTGGTATTTACAGCAACTTCGAAATTTTACTAAATGGCTGTCGGAAGGATCACCACTATTTTACATGACAGTAAATGCTTTGGACCCGAGTGACCTCAACTATACAATTCAACTGAATTCAAATTCACAAACTGCCAAGGTGGTATTCAAACTCAAGTTCTCTAGATTATTAATCAAGGCCTCCAGATTACATGTCTAATAACCACTCTGCTATCATACCATGAATTGAGAACCTTTCCTAAATTGGCTAAAGATAAGCACGGAGCAATGAGACAGCATTTTTAAAATCACAGAATCTTACAACAGAGAAGGAGGACATTTGATACGTTCTGCCTGTGACAGTTCTTTGAAAGAGCTACCCAATTTAGACTCTCAACCCAGCTTTTTCCCCATAACCCTGCAAATTAGTCCTCATCAAGTACATGTCCAATTGCCTTTTGAAAGTTCCTACTGAATCTGATTTCACCACTATTTCATGCAGTTCCAGGGTCTCAACAACACTTTGTGTAAAAAAAAATTACTCATTTTCCCCCTCGTTCTTTTGCCAATTATTTTAAATCTGGGACTTCTGGTTACTGACCTACTTACTAGAGTAAACAGTTTCTCCATACTTGCTCTATAAAAACCCTTCAAAATTTTAAATACCTCTATTAGGTCGCCCCTTAACTTTCTTTGCTCCAAGAACAATACCAGCTTCTCCAATCTATTCACCTAAGTGAAGTTTCTCATACCTGATGTTATTCTAGTAAACCTCCTCTGTACCCTCTCCAAGGCTTCGACATCTTCCCTAATATATGGTGGCCAGAATTTTACACATAGCTCCAGCTCAGTCCCAACTAGTGACTTGCTTGTCTCCCATTTGCTTTCTTAACCTGCTTGTCAACATGCCCGAACCAGCTTCAAGATTATGTGAATATGCACCCCTCAGTCCCACTGCTCTTCCATCCAATCAAAATAGCAGCATTTCCATTATACTGACTCTCCATGTCCTCCCTCTCAGAATGCATCACTTCACACTTATCTGCATAAAACTGGATTTGCCGTGGGTCCACCCATTTCACCAGTCTACCTCTGTACCCCTGAAGTCTGCTACTATGATGCTCATTTCCTAGTTTATCATCAGCAAACATCAAAATTATAACCCCTGTAGCTAAAACAAAGCTGTCGAGAAAACAAAAAGAAAAGCAATGAGCCTATGAACACCCGGGAGGACACAACGACATACTACCCTCCTGTCAGAAAAACTGTTTACCACCGCTCTCTGACTCCTATCCCTTAGCCACTTATGTCCCTAAATTACCATCATTCTATTAATATCATGCGCTTCTATTTTCTAAGTTAGTTAGTTCAAATGGGACTTCAGTAAATATCTTTCAAAAGTATACACATGTAAAACATCTAATGCACTACATTCGTCAACCCTCTCTGTTACACATTAAATTTGAACCGAATTAGGTTTGTCAAACAAAATTTGCTTTTAACTAATCTGTGCTGCCTGTTCGCTATTGACCCATACTTTCCCAAATGAGAATTAATTCTGTCCTTAATAATGGTCTGCAGTCGCTTCCCCAGCTCTGATTGGCCTACAATTCGCAGCTTTAATCCTATACCCTTTTACTTTGAGCAGCAATGTAACATTTGCAATCCTCCAAGTACTCTGACACCATTCCCCTATCCATGAAATATTGGAAAATTGTGGTCAGAGGTTCTTCTATCTCCACCCTAACTTCCCCCAGCAATCTAGAATGCATCCCATCTGGACAAGGTGACTCTTCATCTTTGAGTGGTGCTAACCTATTTATCACCTCTTTTCTTTGTGAAGGTTCATTCAGCACCTCAATCATGTCCTGTGTCTGAACAAAAAGAATTTATCTGTCACTCATGGGCACCACTGTTCCTGAAACTAGCCTTTTACTTGTTCTATGTGTATAATATATGTGGATTCTTTTTTGTGTTACCTGCTAATCCTTTCCCACAGGGGAAAGTCCCATACCTTTCATGCTCTACTTTTTTGTTTACATTGCTCTGTACAGTTTTCCTCCTCTATCTTTCTCACTCTCGCAAACAGCCAGCAATATCAGAGCTCTTTTTCTGCTCCTCAACTAACCAAATAGATTCAGTCTGTGAACCCTCCAGCATATCATCCTCTGTCGAACTGCAGTATTATGCTTGACCAACATTGTCCACCTCCTTTTTTTCATTTCCTATCCTTCCTGAATATACTGTAATCAGGAATATTCAGTTCTCATTACTCCCAGGTTTAAGCCAGATTTCCATAACGCAACTTGATCAGAACCTCATGTAGCAATTTGTGTCTGCAGCTCATCAACCTTATTTTTAACACTTCTTACATTAACACAAAAGCATTTCAACGCCATGCTCATGAGCTTTGCTTTTTTTCCCCCTCCATCTTATTGGTGCTCTTTCTACACTATTCTTTTTCTGTTACTGTTCGGCCCTCCTGGTTTTCTCCGCATCTCATCTCTTCTCTCTGATTCTGTGCCCGAGTACCCCTTACTCTGCCAAACAAGTCCTCTTGTTAAATCTTGTTTCCTTGCTCCTGAAATCTGCCTATAGGATTTGAACTCTTAACTGACCTATGTCATTGGTTCCAACATGAACTATGACTTCGGACAGTTCCTCTTCCCCAATGTCCTGCACTATCCTTTATCCTGGCACCAGGGAGGCAACACACCATTTGGGACTCGCATCTGCAGTTGCAGAAATGCCTATGTATCCCCTATCAAATGCCCCTATCACTGACTAAATTTCTAAAATTTCGTGTGCCCCTTGTGCAGCCAATATGCCATGGATGTGCTTCTGACTGCACTCTCGAGGCATCATCACTCTCATTGGTGCTCAGCACTGAGCTCTGCTTTTCCTATTGACAGTAGGTGAACTTTACTGGTATAGCCAGCATTTATTGTCCATTCCTAATAACCCTTTAGAAAGTGGCAGTGAGCTGCCTTCTCAAACTGTTGCAGTCTGTGTGGTGGAGGTACTCCCACAATGTCGTTAGGGAGGGAGATCCAGATTTTGACCCAGCGGCAATGAAAGAATGACGATATAATTCCAGATCAGGATGGCATGTAACTGGGAGGCCGATTTGCATGTGGCAGTGACCCCACACACTTGCTGCCCTTGTCCTTCTGGGTGGTCAAGGTCACGGAGCTGGAAGGTGCTGTCAAAGAAGCCTTGATGAGTTGCTGCACTGCATCTTGTAAATGGTCCACACTGTAAACACAGTTCACCAGTGGTGGAGGGAGTGCATAGTTCAAGTAGTGGATGGAGGTGCCGATCAAATGGGCTGTTTTGTCTTGGATGGTGCGGGCTTCCTGACTCTTGTTGGAGCTGCACTTATCCAGGCAAGTGGACAGTATTCCATCACACTCCTGACTTGTGCTTTGTAGATGGTGGACAGGCTTTGGGGAGTCAGGTGATGAGTTACTCACCTGCAGGATTCCCAGCCTCTGACCTGCTCTTGTAGCCACGGTATTTATATGGCTGCTCCAGTTCAGTTGCTGGTCAATGGTAACCACTAGGATGTTGATAAGAGTTTCAGCGATCGTAATGCCATTGAATGTCAGGGGGAGATGGTGAAATTCTTTTGTCATTGCCTGGCACTTGCGTGACATTAATGTTACTTGCCACTATCAGCCCAACCTGGATATTGTCCATTTCTACACGGACTGCTTCAGTGTTTGAGGAGTCACAAATGGTGCTCAACACCCTGCAATCATCAGCCAACATCCCCACTTCTGACCTTATGATGGAGGGAAGATCATTGATGAAGCAGCTGAAGATGGTTGGGCCTAGGATACTACCCTGAGGAACTCCTGCAGTGATGTCCTGGAGCTCAGATGATTGACCTCCAACAATAACCACAACATTCTTTCTTTGTGCAAGGTATGACTCCAACCAGTGGAGAATTTTCCCCCGATTCCCATTGACTCCAGTTTTGCTTGCGCTCTTGATGCCATATTCACTCAAATGCTGCCTTGATGTCAAGGAGTCACTCTCACCTTACCTCTCGAGTTCAGCTCTTTTGTCCATGTTTGAACCAAGGTTGTAATGAGGTCAGGAGCTGAGCGGCCGTGGCAGAACCCAAACTGACTGTCATTGAGCAGATTATTGCAAAGCAAGTGCCGCTTGATAGCACTGTCGACAACACTTTCCATCACTTTACTGAGGATCGAGAGTAGACTAATTGTACTTGACTGGCTGCTTGGACCTTACCACATTATACCATCATACGTAAATTAAATGAGAGGCAGACAAGAACAGCAGTGCACCATTTGCTTAAGTATGTTCCATTCACAGTCCTTATGGAAACTAAGTCCCGTCTTCATTCGGAGGACACCCTCCACCACGAGTGGCACTATCACTGTGCTAAATGGAATAAATTCAAATCAGATCTCACAGCTGAAAACTGGGCATCCGTGGGCCATCAGGAGCAGCAAAGTGATGTTCCAGCATTGTCTGAAACCTCATGACCCAGCATCTTCCTCACTCTGCACAATGCCATCAAGCATGGGAACCAATACTGCTGGAATGAAGAGTGTAGAAGAGCATGCCAGGAGCAGCACCAGGCGTACCAAAAAGATGAGGTGCAACCTGGTGAATCTACACAGAGGACCACATGTATGCTAAAAAATGGAAGTCGCATGTTATAAACAGAGCTAAGTGATCCCACGACCAGTAAATCAGATCAAAGCTCTGCCAAATCCAGTTGTGAATGGTGGTGGACAATTAAACAAATAAGGGGAGGAGGAGACTCCATCAGCATTCCCAACTGTAACGATGGCAGGGCCCAGCATATGAGTGTCTAAGACAAGGCTGAAATATATGCAACCATTTTCAGTCAGAAGTACAGAGTGGGTGATCCTTGTGCACAAAAGGCAGGACAAATCCAATTCAGCCAATTACCACGCCATCAGTCTGCTCTCAATCATCTGTCCACCATCTGCAAAGCACAAGTCAGGTGTGTGATGGAATACTGTCCACTTGCCTGGATGGGTGCAGCTCCAACAACACTCAAGAAGCTCGACACCATCCAGGTCAAAGCACTCCACTTGACTGGCACCCCATCCACAATCATTCACTCCCTCCATCACTGATGCACAGTGGCAGCAGTGTGTACCATCTACAAGATATACTGCAGCAACGCACCAAGGTTCCTTAGACAGCACCTTCCAAACCCGCATCCACTACCACCTACAAAGAGGAGGGCAGCAGATGCAAGGGAACACCACCACCTGCAAGTTCCCACCAAGCCACACACTAATCTCACTTGGAACTGTATCGCCGTTCCTTCACTGTCGCTGGGTCAAAATCCTGGAACTCCCTTCCTAACAGCACTGTGGGTGTACCTGCCGCACATGGACTGCAGCGGTTTAAGAAGGTAGCTCACCATCACCTTCTCATGGGCAATTTGGGATGGACAATAAATGCTGTGCTAGCCAGCAACGCCAACATCCCACGAATGAATTAAGAAAAATTAGTGAAACGAGCATAAGTAGTTTGGGAACAGCACAGCACCAAGTAAATGGTTCAGGAGCAAGGTAGGAACAAAGTGAAAACAGTACTAACAAAATGGGAACTTGGCTAGAGTGGGACTTGGAACAGAGGTGGAAGAAGAATTCGATTCATATACCTGAAAATTCAAGTAAAGAATAAAAACTTTCATGAGAATGGTAGCGCAGGGAGAAACGGAAATGTAGAAGTTTCAAGTAGTATATATTAATTTGGGATAAACACATCTGTGGGAGGTGTCTCAAATGAAACTACCTGAGCTCAATATGGGAGTGGGGGAGCAACAGGAAATTGGAACTGGGAGAGGGGAGGTGATTCGGGTGACAAGACTTTCAGAGATGGGACAGGTTGCGAAAATGTGGAACTAAGTTTCAGAAGATTGGAATAAAGGGGCTATCAGGAAGAGGGTTTCAATTTTGCAGGGCACTGGCACATGTTGTGGGGAAGATGACAACTAATCTGAAAGTTTGTGTTACATTTGAATAGAAAAAGAACAAATGAACTGGCAAAATGGATAAGTAGACAGGTGGAGTCATTTAATCTAGATAAGATAAAAGCAATCAAATAAAACAATTGGAGAAGGTAGAATTAGATTAAATAAATGTACAAATAAAGAATTTATCAAGAGGGATAGCACGAAGGAGTAAAGGAAGTAGAGGAGAAATGTCAAATGAGGTATTACCTTACAAAAAAAAACATGGAAAATACAAACAAAAAATGAAAACGTATACTGCAATGTTGAAGAGAATGGGAAGTCAAGGCCAGATTTATTGCCCATTCCTAGCTCCACTGGAGAAAGTGGTGGCGGGCCTTCTTCTTGAACAAAATCCCTGTGGTGAAGGCACTTGGAGAGTACTGTTAGGCGCCAAGATTTTGACCCAGCGACCACAAAGGAATGGCGATATCTGTCCAAGTCGGGATGATATGTGACTTGGCAGTCAAGGGAGGTGATGGTACTCTCATGCACCTGTTGCCCTTAGCCTTCTAGGTGAAGAAGATTACAGGTTTAAGGATGGTTATCCAAGAAGCCTTGGCAAGTTGCTGCAGAGTATCCTGTGAACATACACTGCAGGTTGAATGCAATAATGTTCCAGCAGAATATAGATTTAATAGTACTAACAGATTTGCTGGACAGGAATAGAAAATAAATATAAAAACAGGGGATTGTGACACTTTTCTATTGCTCCGAAAAATAAGAGGAAGAAAAGTGGCAATATTAATGGAAGAAAGAAAATATTCTTAGAGAGTACTGATGTACATAAAAAGATGTTCAGAGTCAATATGGTTCATTTTCAAAGCATAGATAGAAATTGAAGTTACATTAATGGAGTTGTACTGTGAACCCCCAAGTTATGGTAATGAAATTGAAGAGAAGATCTGAAGACAGATGAGGCAGATAAGTGTGGTGAACCATTCTTGTTTTTGGAGATTTTAATTATGCGTTGATTAGGACAGTGAGAGTCTAAGTGGAGAAGAGGGAATGGAATTCCTAAATTGTGTGCAGGACTTCTTCCTCAGGCAGTTTTGTCTGCCTAATAGGGAAAGGGCTTTGACAGATTTAGCTATCAGTAACAAAATAGATCAGCTATGCGAGACAAATGCAGCTGAGCATCTCAGGAGTACTGACTATAGCATGTGACATCAGATCAAAACAGAAAGTTAACACAGAAGTAAGGCTGGAACACAGCAGATTTCTCAAGCTAACAACTGAGCGAGCTGAGGTGGAAAGCGAAGTTGGCACACAGAGTTGAAGGTTAACAGGAGAATTTTAAAAAGCAGGTTGCAAACTTTTTTTTAAAATGTGGTCATGAGTTGTAGGTGTCGCTGACAAGGCCAGCATTCACTGCCCATCCCTCACTGCCCTTGAGGTGGTAGCGGTGAGCCGCTTTCGTGAACTGCTGCGTGTGATGTAGGTACACCCATAGGGCCGTTAGGGAGGGAGTTCCAGGATTTTGACACTAAAGGAATGGCAATATGTTTCCAAGTCCAAGTAAAGTAAAGCAGAATAAATCAAGACCATTAAAAAGTGAGACTATTTGCAAGTTTCACAATATCATCAATAAATATACAGATTTGAACTAACGTAAATTTGTCAGCAACTGAAGTGGTACATCTTGGTTAAAAAATAGTTGCACTTTGAACGGTGGAAGGTTTGATGCTGTAGAAGAGCAAAGGGAAGTGTCCAATTTACAATACGTTATAAAGAACTCCTCAAATAAGAGTTTTATGGCAAGAGGTACAGAATATCATAGCTGAATCATGAATCTATATAAAACTTTATTAAGATGGTACTGGTGGAGTGCTCAGTGCAGTTTGGGCTCCATACTATTGGTAGAATGGAACCAGAGAAAAGTCACAGCACAGAAGGAGGCCATTCAGCCCATTGTGTCTGCGCCGGCTGAAAAAACTAGGCACCCAATCTAAACCCACCTTCAAGCACATGGTCCATGGCCTTGCAGGTTACAGCACTTCTGGTGCAGGTCGAGGTACCTCTTAAATGAGTTGAGGGTTTCGACCTCCACCAGAGAGTTTTTCCTCACGTCCCCTCTAATCCTTCTACCAAGCACCTTAAATCTGCTCCCCCTGGTAATTGACCTCTCTGTTAGGGCAAACAGATCCCTCCTGCTTCCTCTATCAAGACCCCTCATAATTTTGTGCACCTCAATTAAGTCACCCCTCAGCCTCCTCTTTTTTAAGGAAAACAATCCTAGCCTATCCAATTTTTCCTTACAGTTAGAACTTTCATGCCCTGGCAACATTCTTGTAAATCTCCTCTGTACTCTCTCCAGAGCAATTATGTCCTTTCTGTAACGTGGTGACCAGAACATTACGCATTACTCAAGCTGTGGCCGAACCAGTGTTTTATACAGTTCCAGCTTACATTCCTGCTGTTGTATTCTATACCTCGGCCAATGAAGGAAATCATTCCATAAGCCTTCTTCGCCACGTTTTCTACCTGCCCTGCCACTTTCAGAGACCTGTGGACATGCACTCCAAGATGTCTCACTTCCTCTACCCCTCTCAATATCTTTCTATTCATTGTGTATTCCCTCGCTTTGTTTGCCCTCTCCAAATGCATTACCTCACACTTCTCTGGATTGAATTCCATTTGCTGCCTTTCCGCCTACTCAACCAAACCACTGACATCATTCTGGAGTCTACAGCTATCCTCTTCACGATCAACTATACGGCCAATTTTTGTGTCATGTGCAAATTTCACAATCATGCCTCCCACATTTCAGTCCAAATCATTAATATACATCACAAACAGCAAGGGACCCAACACTGAGCCCTGTGGAATGTCAGTGGAAACCGCCTTCCATTCGCAAAAACATCAGTCAACCATCATCCTTTTTTTCCTGTCACTGAAGCAATTTTGGATCCAACTCGCCACATTCCACATCTTTGGGCTCTCCTTCATTTTTTTTTCATGTCCTCTCTTTGCTTTCCCAATTTCCTTTCTCACTTCGCCCCTGCACTTTCTAAACTCCTCTAGGCTTTCGAAAGTATTTTGTTTTCTATGACTGTCATAAGCTTTCTTTTTCTGCTTTATCTTACCCTGTATGCTTCTAGATAACCAGGGGGCTCTAGATATGGCAGTACCACCCCTTTTTATGGGGGGGGGGGGAGGGACATGTCTACACCGTGCCCGTAGAATCTCACTTTTGAATGCCTCCCACTGGTTTGCACTGATTTTCCTTCAAATAGCTGCATCCAGTCCACTTCTGCCAGATCACCTCACAGCTTCGTAAAATTTGCCTTCGACCAATTCAGAACTTTTGCTCCTGTTCTATCTTGGTCTTTTTCCATAATAATGCTAGATCTAACTGTATTATGGTCACTATCTCCAAAATGGTCACCCGCTGCTCCTTCATCCACTTGCCCAGCTTCATTTCTTAAGACTAAATCTAGAATTGCAGTTGCTCTTATTGGGCTTGTTACATGCTGGCTAAAAAAGTTCTCTTCAATGCAGTTCAGGGGTTTTGTGCCCTCTGTGCCCTTCACACTGTTGGTATCCCAGTTGATATTAGGATAGTTGAATTCCCCAACTATTATTGCCCTATTGTTTTTTAAATTTGCCTACATATTTGTTCCAGCTCCCTCTCACTATTTGGGGGGTCAATAGTACACTCTGAGTTGTATGGTTACCCCTTTTTTATTTCTGAGTTCAACCCATTTGGACTCACTTGATGACTCATTTCACAGATCATTCCTCCTCACAGCTGTTACTGATTGCTTATCTAATAATGCTACACCCCCTCCTTGTTTATCCCCCTCTCTATCCTGCCTGAAAAGTCTATATCCAGGGATGTTAAGCTGCCATTTTGGCCCCTCTTTAAGCCAAGTAACCATTACAGAAATGATGTCGCGCTGCCATGTGTCGATCTTGGCCCTCAGCACATCGGCTTTACTTGCTTTTCTCCTTGCATTTAAATAAATACCTTTTAACACTGCCAAATTGCTGTGCTGCACACTTTTTAAACTTTGCTTCTTCCGTCTTTCAAAGTCACTCACTCAATTCCTGCCTCCCATATGTTGTGGCAATAGAGGGGGTAAAGCACAGATTCATTAGCATGCTGTCAGATGTGAGGAAATAAAAATATGAAGGAAGACTTATGAAATTGGAGCCACTTGGCAGCAAGAAAAAATGAAGGGATGATTCAAGAGATAAAATAATGAAGGATGGGACAGAGTAGGTAAAAACAATCTGCTTCCAGTCACTGGACCGACAATGAAGGACACTCAGATTAAATATATATGATTTAGGATATAGTAAAGGGGAGACTTTTTCTGACAAACACAAAAGATTGACAGGCTGTGGAGTTAGTGATTGAAGCAGAAACGAAGTTAGCATTAAAAAAAAGATTGATGGAAAAGGGAATAAAGTGATATGGGAACAGGACAGTTGCCTGGGTTTGAGACTACTACTCCCTTGAAGGATGAACACCAACATAGACTGGATGGGCTGCATCTGTCCATTAAAACTGTGGAATTTTAAGCAATTCTGCAGAGAACATGAAGCTCCATACCTTTACTTGGTCCAGGATTACCAATGGCCCATTAACACCTGATACAGTCTTGTAAGCTGCAAAGTAAAACGTTGCATTTATTCCCAAGTTACGAAACTCAGAATTTGATTACTGGATTGCACAATCGGTTTTAAATATTGTGAATTTTAAATTTCTGTTTCCCAAAATCTAAACTTGTACATACTGCCAAGGTACAAGCGAAATTCTTCAGCACCTCATTTTATATTGGCGACAGTGTGCCCACACTTATCAAATGGTCAGGAGGGCCTGGTTTCAAGTTTCGTGATTGGCAGACATTTTCGGACATTAGTATAAATGCTAGTACTAATGCAAGCCAAGACCAAATCCAGTCATCACATTGAAACATTGGAAGGGGTAGAGGTTCAGCAGGCTTACACATGGCTCCAGTGGAAATGGAACAGCAAATCATTTCAAATGCATCAATGGAATAATCATTGTGATATTTAGTCAACAGGTGAAGCTGTATCAAACTCCAGCTTCCATAGTACACTGAAAAATTAAGTGACAGAAATACCTGGTTCTTTCCCTCCCTTTGGCACAATATGCGAGTGCCTGTTCATCCTGCACCCACCATCTATTTCCCCATGCTTCAGCTGTGTGAATCTGTCCTGTCCATCCTCCCAACTCCACTCTAGCACAGTATGTAGGCGAAAAAAATCCTGCAAATATTCAGCAGGTCAGACAGTATCTTTAGAGAGACAGAGTTAATATTTCAGGTCATTCACCTTGGTTCAAATTGTCCCACTCTCAACCAGCACAATATGTGAATTCCTGTTCTCCCCATGCTCAGCATTGTGCGTTGACATTTACTACCTCCACTCCAGCTCTGTGCCAGTTTGTCTTGTCCCACCTTCAAATTGCAGTTCAGCACTCCAATCAGTTCTGACAAAAGCTCAACTTTATTTCTCCCCACAAAAGCTAACTGACCTGTTGAGTATTTCCAGTATTTTCGATTCCAAATTTTCTGCAATAATGGAAACACAGAAAATTTACAGCACAGAAGGAAAACATGTGGCCCATCATGTCTGTGCTGGCCAGCCAAGAGCTATCAAGTCTAAAACCACTTTCCAGTTGTGACAGTCACCCTGTACATTACAGAACAATTCAAGGGGATGGCCAAGGCTTTTTTTTTAAAAAAGCATTGAGAGCTTCTGCTTTTCAGGCAGTGAGTTCCAAACCCACAACACCCTCTATGAAAAAAATTCTGAACCTCGCCCCACCTCCGACATCAGTTCAGTAAGTTAAAATCTGTGCCTTCAGATTATTCTCCTCTCTGCTAACAAAATAGATCCTTCCTATCTACTTAATCTAGGCGCCTCAATTTTGTCCACCTCAATTAAATCTCCCTTGGACTCCACTATTCAAAAACAAACAACCCCAGTCTATTCAATTTATGTAAGGTTCTCCACGAACACCCTCAGTATTTTGCTTTTGCTGGTATCTTCTATCGCCCCCGGCAAGGTGAACGTCAGAACTCATTCTCCATCCACCCACCACACGCCCCCAAGCAACGTGTGGGGTCGGCTTGTTATTCACCTCCCGCCGCACTGTGGCTGGTTACCCTCGATCATCCGCCCTCATCCCTGCACATTGTCAACACTCACTGAGCCTTGGCTGTGACATATAGTCCCTACTAACAGCCTGGGCGTGTTCCCGGGAACCCACAGCCGTCCCCGAGCCCGTTATGTCGCCCATGGCTCCATTCACCATTCTCCCGATCGTTTTCATCGCCATCTTGTCTCTTGCTGTCGTTAGGGAGCACTGCGCATGCTCCTTACGTCTTACATGCTCCGGCCCTCACGGGCACCGACAGCCCTCGGCCGGCAACAAGCCGAATGCGCAGGCGCGCAATGCGGATCTCGATACTGCTTACTGTGCGCATGAGCGTGCTGCTGGCCCAGGTGCTGGAAATGATCACTGCAAGTTGACTTGGCTTGTCGGCCTGGCGCCTGGACTGAGTTCTCACCGATTTGCTCACTGTAAAACTCAACATTTTAGTGCAAGTGTACTTTAGCTCAAGAGTTGTAGCACTAACAAGACATGATGTGGAGAGGTTGTAACCTCATCGGTGGCCAAAGTACCTGTTTTGAAGCAATCACAAACTTCTTTTCTAATTGACTTTTATCTATGATACAATGTATGTTTTCTATACAATATATCAGCTGGATCTTTGAATCCAGACTAGTTCAAACTGTAATAAAAGCAAAATACTGCGGATGCTGGAAATCTGAAATAAAAACAGAAACTGCTGAAAATACTCAGCAGGTCTGGCAGCATCGGTGGAAAGAGAAGCCAAACGGGAACTCTGTTTCTCTCTCCACAATGCTGCCAGACCAGCTGAGTATTTCCAGCACTTTCTGTTTCGAGTTCAAACTGTAATAAAAGCAAAATACTGCGGATGCTGGAAATCTGAAATAAAAACAGAAACTGCTGAAAATACTCAGCAGGTCTGGCAGCATCGGTGGAAAGAGAAGCCAAACGGGAACTCTGTTTCTCTCTCCACAATGCTGCCAGACCAGCTGAGTATTTCCAGCACTTTCTGTTTCGAGTTCAAACTGTAAAATGGCACCAACTAATCCCATTTCTAGCATGTTTTAAAGCTTTGCTGTTTTTGTTATTTACCCGCTGTTTTAGTATATTTTTCTCAAGGTGACAAACTAGTGGACAGGGGAATGTTAATGGACTTCCGGGCATTTGACAAAGTTCCTCAGAAGAGACTGTTGACTAATGTTGACGATCATAGAACAAATTACTGACCTAGTTAGGCTGAGCAGCAGAGGGACAGAGAGGAGGTATGATGGATAGGTACTCTAAGTGGCAGGATGTGACCAGTGACGTCCCACATGGATCAGCATTTGGGCTTCAACTATTCATTGTATGAAAAATGACTTAGATGACAGGATCCTGAACCACGTATCCTAATTTACTGATGACACCGACAGGTGGCCTTCAAAGCAGTGAATCCAGAGCTATTAATAATATTGCTGAAAACAGAGACATTTTGTCGAAGCTTTTCGTCTTGCACTCATCAGGACAATTCGCAAGAATACCAATGGAAGGGATGTTAGCTGAAACAGGCGCAACAGAAACAAAATAAGTGACAGCCATTCGCTGATTCATTCCTCGGTGCAATGCCTTGACCAATCAGAGTCAAGCTGTCTGGTTTCAATTTCAAACAAAGCTTGGCAGTTAACTGTCAATCACCATAAACTGGTGCATTCTCCATGGCAACCCATCTACCAATCAGAGTACACTTGCCAACCAATCAGCACTCTCTTATACAGTATAAATTTGTTGCTTCCCTAACATTGGTATTCTTGCGAATTGTCCTGCTGAGTGCAAGACGAAAAGCTTTGACAAAACGTCTGTTTTCAGCAATATTCAAGTTCTGTACTACCAAACGACTATTTGTTAATAATAAATTAAGTGAATGGACAAAACTGTGGCAAATGAATTTTAATAATGGCAAGTGTGAGATCTTCCACTTTGAGCCTAAAAAGGATATCAGAGTACTTTTTAAATGGTGAAAAGCTAGAAGCAGTGGAGGTTCAACGAAACTTAGGGGTCCATGTACATAGATCACTAAAAATTCATGAACAGGTCCAAAAATAATCAAAAAAAGCTATTGGAATGCTGGCTTTTATATGTCAAGGACAAGAATACAAGGGGTTAAAAAGGCAAGCTTCAGTGATACAAAGCCCTGGTTAAACCACAGCTAGAGTATTGTGATCAGTTCAGGACACCATACCTAAGGAAGGATGTACAGGAGGCCTAAGAGGCAGTGCAGTGTAAATTTACTGGAATGATACCTGGGTTCCAAGGGTTAAGTTATAAGAAGAGCTTACACAAACCAGCATCGACCAGAACAGAATCATAGAATGGTTACAGCACATGAAGCCATTCAGACCATTGTGTCCATGTCGACTCTCTGCAAGAGCAATTCAACAAGCCCACACCCACCGCCCTTTCCCCGTGGCCCTGCAATTGGTTTCTCTTCAGGTGCTTATCCAGTTTAAAAGCCACAATTGAAACTGCCTCCACCATACTCTTTGGCAGTGCATTCCAGATTCTAAACGCTTACTGCATAAAATGTTTTTCCTCCTGTTGCCGTTGGTACTTTTGCCATTCAGTCATCGATAGAAACAATTTCCACTGGGTGAGGGATCTAGGACTAGAAATTAGAACCAGATCTTTTAGGAGTGAAGTTAGGAAGCACGTCCACATGCAAAAGGTGGTAGAAGTTTGGAACTCACTTCTGCAAACGGCTGTTGATTCTGAGTCAATTGTAAATTTTAAATTTGAGATTGATAGATTTCTGTTAACCAAAGGTATTTAGGGATATGGGGAAAAGGCACTCGCGTAACAATGGAGGCCGGTTACAGATCAGCCATGATATCACTGAATGATAGAACAAGCTGTAGGAGCTAAACTCCAGTTCCAATGTTACTGTGAACATAGTAAACGCTTTCAAAATTAGTTTGAAATTGCACATTTTAGCAGCAGTTGGCCTTCGGAACTGGCGACTATAATGGCTGAGAATATAGCTTTTTCACTTAGAAGATAAAAGTTCAAATATAGTCTTGACTGACAGGTTAAGCAACCTCTACTGATTGCAAGGATCCAAGATGAAGTGAGTTCATATGAACATGTGAATTAGGAGCAGGAGTAGGCCACTCGGCCCCTCAAGCCTGCTCCACCATTCAAGATCATGGCTGATCTGACTGTAACCTCGACTTTGCATTCCCGCCTTTGCCCCCTTGCTAATCAAGAATCTATCTACTTCTGCCTTAACAATATTCAAAGACTCTGCTTCCACCGCCTTCTGAGGTAGAGAATTCCAAAGACTCACGACCCTCTGAGAGAAATATTTCCCCTCATTTCTGTCTTAAATGGGCAACCCTTTGTTTTTAAATAGTGACCCCGAGCTCAAGATTCTCCCACAAGAGGAAAAATCCTTTCCACATCCACCCTGACAAGACCCCTCAGGTTCTAAAATGTTTCAATCTAGTCACCTCTTACTCTTCCAAACTCCAGCGGATACAAGCCTAGCCTGTCCAACGTTTCCTCATAAGACAACCCGCCCATTCCAGGTTAGTCCGGTAAACCTTCTCTGAACTGCTTCCAATGCATTTACAGCCTCCCTTAAATAAAGAGACCAATACTGTACACAGTACTCCAGATGTGGTCTCACCAATGCCCTGTATAACTGAAGCATAACCTCCCTACTTTTGTATTCAATTCCCCTCGCAATAAATAATAATATTCTATTAGCTATCCGAATTACTTGCTGAACCTGCATACTGACCTTGTGCTATTCATGCACGAGGACATCCAGATCCCTCTGCATCTCAGAGTTCTGCAATCTCTCAACAGTTAGATAATATGCTTCTTTCTAATTTTTCCTATCAAAATGGACAATTTCACATTTTCCCACATTATGCCCACTCACTTAACCTATCTATATCCCTTTGGAGCCTCCTTCTGTCCTCTTCACAACTTACTTTCCTACTTATCCTTGTGTCATCAGCAAATTTAGCAACCTTCCAAATCTGTGACCTCTATCGCCTCGAAGGACAAGGGCATCAGATGCCACCTGCGATGTTCCCCTCCAAGCCACACACCATCCAGACTTGGAGCTTTTTCACCGTTCCTTTACTGTTGCTGGGTCAATATCCTGGAACTCCCTTCCTAACAGCACTGTTGGTGAACCTACACCCCAAGGACAGCAACGGTTCAAGAAGGCAGCTCATCATCACCTTCTCAAGTGCAATTAGGGATGGGTAATAAACGCTGGCTGAGCCAGCAATGCCCGCATCCCATGAACGAATTCAAAAAAACAATACCTTCGGTCCCTTCATCCAAGTCATTTCTAAAAATTGTAAAAAGTTGAGGCCCCAGCACTGCTCTCTGTGGCCCACAACTCGTTACATCCCACCAACCAGAAAATGACCCATTTATGCCCACTTTCTGTTTCCTGTTAGCGAGCCAATCTTCTTTCCCGACCAAAATGTTATCCCTTACACCATGAGCTTTGATTTTCCGCAACAACCTTTGATATGGCACCTTGTCAATTCTCTAAGCATTCTCAACCCAGTTCCAGTCAATGTGTTATCACAACACAAAATTGTTCTCAATTTAATACAAACTGTTCTGCCTCGATCTTATGTCAGAGGTGGGGAGGGAGCAGGAGCGAGGGGGCAATTTTGCAGCTGGGAAACCCAGAAGCATGTGTTTCCCTCAGGTCGTTCAGAATTTAATGACAGGACCTGGTTTCAATTTTGTGTCTCCGTTTCCCAGCTGCAACCAGCCAGATTGAAAGGCTGGCTGGCTGTTGGGCGTATAGGTCTTCAGCACCAGGCAACAGCTGGGGAGTGGAGAGGAGGGAGAAAAAGATCAGAAATACCAGAGTGGGGGGAGGATCAGAGGCCAGAGGGGAAGATCAGGGTCTGGAGCAGCAGGGGGAAATCGGAGGCCACAGTAAGGGGAACTTAGAGGCCAGACACAAGATCAGAGGCCAGGGTCAAGGGAAATAAGAGGCCAGAAGGCAGATTAGAGGCCAGAGAGGAGATCGAAGGCCAGGGAGATTGGAGGCCAGAGAGATCAGAACATTCAGGGGAATTCTGATTACGCAGGGGTAGGTGATGCAGGTAAGTTTGGGTTGTTCTATTTGGAGCAAAGGAGGTTCAGGGTATATCTGATGGAGATCTGATGGGTACAAGATTATGACAGGTTTAGATAAGGTTGACAAACGAAAAGTTGTTCCCAGTAGCTGATGGTACAAGAATGATGGGACACATATTTAAGGTTTTGGGCAAGCAATAAGGGGGGCGGGGGGGAATGTAAGGAAGAACACTTTGATGCAGTGAGAGGTAATGTCCTGGAACTCACTGCCTACGAGGGTGTTGGGAGCGGGAAATCAGTGATTTCAAAAGGAAATTGGATAGACACACGTGAGAAATAAACTTGCCAAGTTACAGGATTACAGCAGGGGAATAGGACTGACTGGATTGCTCGACAGAGAGCCAACATGGGCTTGAAAGGCTGAATGGCCTCCTTCTGTGCCATAAGATTCTATGACCTTCTAGATCCTGCAATCTTCAACTCCTTTAGTTGCTAGGTCTCTCGAGGCCCGTAAAACCTGGCCTGCCAGGGTTCAATTTAAAATGGTGGTTAAATGTGAGACATGCAGCCTCATTATTATATTTAAATACTCAATCAGTCTTCTGCGAGTGGGTTGGTTGCATTCCCACCCCACCCCCCCCCCCCCCCCCCCCCCCCCCCGCCCCACCTGTCTGGCCTCCGATGAAACTGACTCAAACCCATCCACCTACCCATTTTTGTGGATTAAAATACCCACAACGGTCTTTGTCAGAGAAACCACATGGGTGGCTGGTTTGGAAAATCGAAATGTTACAGTCGTTCAATTGGACCTTTCTTCTTGGTGGTTTTCTGTGTCTCATGCATTCATTTGCTATTTGTGGGACCTTCCTGTGCATCATAACAAAAGTAACTGCACTTTACAAGGTAATCCATTGGCTGCAAAGCACTTTGAGATATTCAAAGGACATGATAAGGTACTGTATTAATGCAATCATATCTGTATTGACATTTTTCACCTTCACACAAAGTTTATGCCCCACTGAAAGAATTACTTTAAAGTACCAACATGTAATTCTCTATTCCCCGGAATAAGATGCTACTGTATGTGGTAAATAGTACCTTTGATGTTAGCCTGGATCTGCACTAAACTGTCAATGTGTGCAACAGGGAAGTCTTGTAATTGTTTTCTCTCTTAATGTCATGTCCTCTATACTCCTATACTCCAATTCCCTCACTAATTCTCTCTCACAGGAGCAGCAGAAAAAATCTTTCTGTGCACACTGGTATCACGATCACTAATAGCAAAACTTTGCTTCACAACCTATATCTGATTTTGCTCAAAAACTTGCAAATTAAAAAGCAACAGTGACAACTGCACAAAAATGAACAAAGGAAAAAATGTTTATATGAGTGAAGAACTGTCAAATGATTGTTCTTTGCCATGCCTCTGCATAAAGTGTATGAAAGTTGTGAACTTGACCACAGGATGGCAGCAATGAATGTGGCTACACATGCCTTAAATATTCAACAGGATTGCAAACTGGAATTACATGAATACTATAGAAACAAAGAAAATAGGAGCAGGCGTAGGCCATTTGGCCCTTCGAGCCTGCACCGCCATTCAATATGATTATGGCCGATCATCCAAACTCAGTAACCTGTTCCCGCTTTCTCCCCATATCCCTTGATCCCTTTAGCCCTAAGAACTATATCTAACTTTTTCTTGAATATATTTAATGATTTGCCCTCAACTGCTTTCTGTGGTAGAGAATTCCACAGGTTCACCACTCTCTGGGTAAAGAAATCCCTCCTCATCTCAGTCCTAAATGGCTTACCCCTTATCCTTAGATTGTGACCTCTGGTCCTGGACTTCTCCGCCATCGGGAACATCCTTCCTGCATCGAGTCTGTCCAGTCCTGTTCGAATTTTGTAGGTTTCTCTGAGATCCCCTCTCATTCTTCTAAACTCGAGCGAATACAAGCCTAATCGACCCAATCTCTTCAGACGTCAGTCCTGCCATCCCAGGAATCAGTCTGGTAAACCTTTGCTGCACTCCCTCCATAGCAAGAACATCCTTGCTCAGATAAGGAGACCGAAACTGCATGCAATACGCCAGATGTGGGCTCACCTGGGCCCTGTATAAGTGCAGTAAGACTTCCTTGCTCCTGTACTCGAATCCTCTCGCTATGAAGGCCAACATACCATTTGCCTTCTTAATTGCCTGCTGCACCTGCATGCTTACTTTCAGTGACTGGCGCACAAGAACGCCCAGGTATCGCTGCACCTCCCCCATTCCCAATCTATCGCCATTCAGATAATAATCTGCCTTTCTGTTTTTGCCACCAAAGTGGATAACCTCACATTTATTCACATTAAACTACATATGCCATGTATTTGGCCACTCACTCAACTTGTCTAAACCACATTGGAGCTTTTCTGCATCCTCCTCACAGCTCACACTCCCACCCAGCTTTGTGTCATCTGCAAACTTGGATATATTACGTTTAGTTTCCTCATCCATATCATTAATATATATTGTGAATAGCTGGGGTCCTACCACTAGTCACTGCCTGCCACTCTGAAAAAGACCCATTTATTCCTACTCTTTACTTGTGTACTTGCTTGCTAAGTAGTCCATGACCAACAGAGTTCATTTACAAACATTTCTACTTATGCGTTAAGATTCTTCTGACTTTTTTTTCCCTATTTGTTGTTATTTTTACCAATTGCAGATTGGTCTGAAACATTTCCCGCACTTCTGCCCTAACCCCTTCCCTTCTCTCCACCCCACCAGCCTCCAAATCCAAAGGATCATCCTCCGCCATCTCCAGTGTGATGCCACCACCAAACGAATCTTCCCCTCCCCTCCCCTCCCCAGTCAGCATTTCAAAGAGATCGTTCCCTCTGCAACACCCTAGTCCACTCCTCCATTAACCCCGACACCTCATCCCCTTTCTACGGCACCTACCCATGCAATCACCTCCTCTCTGCTCATCATCCAAGGCCCCAAACATTCCTTCCAGGTGAAGAAGCGATTTACTTGTACTTCTTTCAATTTAGTATACTGTATTCATTGCTCACAATGTAGTCGCCTCTACAGTGGGGAGACCAAATGCAGATTGGGTGACTGCTTTGCAGAATACTTCTGTTCAGTCTGCAAGCATGACCCCGAGCTTCTGGTTGCTTGCCATTTCAATTCACCACCCTGCTCCCCTGCCCACATATCTGTCCTCAGCCTGCTGCAGTGTTCCAGTGAACATCAACGCAAGCTTGAGGAACAGCACTTCATTTTCCGATTAGGCACTCTACAGCCTTCTGGACTCAACTGTGAGTTCAACAATCTCAAAGCATGACTGGCCTTTTTTAATTATTATTTTGTTTTATTTTATTTTATTATTTTTTAACCATGTGTCTGCCTTAAACTTGGTCTTTCATGTTTGTGCTTTTGGGCAGAGCTGTTCATTATTCTGCCATAACATCCTCTCTGGATTAATGCTTTGTCTTTCACCACACCCTTAGCACTCTCTTTGCCTTTGTCCCATGATATCTTTGTCATTTAATCTCTCCTGCCCTCTTCCCTTTCACACACACCTTCTCTTTTGTTATCTCCCCACACCCCTTCATTTGCTTCAAACCGATTACATTTCTAACCTTTGCCAGTTCTAATGAAAGGTCACAGACCTGAAACATTAACTCTGCTTCTCTCTCCACAGGTGCTGCCAGACCTGCTGAGTATTTCCAGCACTTGCTGTTGTTATTTCAGATTTCCAGCATCTGCAGTATTTTGCATTTATTTAAGCAGTTAAGTTACTTTGCCAAGCTGCAGCAGTGTGAGCAGCTGAAGAGTTCAATTCTCAGGCAACAGTCCTTGCCAAAAGTGGTGCAGTCAGAAATCAAAGGTTCAAATGATGAAGCCTGCACAGTATCGCCCCTCAAAACCTGATGGGCTATGCTCTTTTCTTTATCAATCACCTCTCTTGAGACTCTTTGGTTCCTTGATGCAGCGCATTCCTCAAGTAATGGTCTGTTCTTATCTCTGCTAGTTATAGAGTCATAGAGAGACACAGCACTGAAACAGGCCCTTTGGCCCACCGAGTCTGTGCCGACCATCAACCACCCATTTATACTAATCCTACATTAATCCCATATTCCCTACCACATTCCCACCTTCCCTCAATTCTCCTACCACCTACCTACACGAGGGGCAATTTACAATGGCCAATTTACCTATCAACCTGCAAGTCTTTGGCTGTGGGAGGAAACCGGAGCACCCAGCGGAAACCCACGCAGTCACAGGGAGAACTTGCAAACTCCGCACAGACATTACCCAGAACCGAACCCGGGTCACCAGAGCTGTGAGGCTGCAGTGCTAGTTGGGGTCAACATCATTCCAACTAACATCAAGATTATGTCTGTAGCCCAAGGAAGCACATAGAAGATTGAAAACTGATAAAAGTGAAAACTGAAGATGCAAAAATGGAACAGTTACATTCTTCATGAAGGAGCTGCAAGAAAGAGATGAGAGAAGAGATGTGTTTTACCAGACGTAATAAACTACATCATCATGGGTTATGAAGTGTGTATAAAGCTAGTGTCAAGTCGAGACTTCTATTCAGTTCTGAAGAGAGAATGAATGCTACTAGAGTGTGCTGTGCAAAGCAGATGCTGAGTATTAACTGGATGGACAGAGGGACCAGCGTTGAAGAAAGAATGGTTTAAGTGCAGTAATACCATGCGTTATGATGTGAAGGCTGCAACCTGCAAGGGCTATGTTGGGTATGGTTAAAGATTGGCACCATTGTAAGATGGTGGGATGAGTACCAGGTGAAATAAAGACTGAAAGAAAAGGCCAAAGCTGAAATGATGGGAATATGTATGGAAAAACAATGGTAGAGAGCTGCAGGTGAGTAAATGGGAGATAGTGAGGTCTTGAGGTATCTATGGATAGCCTGCTTAAGATGTCAGACTATTTCTTTTATCTCATTGCCATCTTTTCTCCTTTATTCTTGTTGGGCTATCTGACACATGCTGGATATTCTGATTCAGGGGAAAGGCTTCAACCGGCTGCTGCAGTCAACTGAGGGAAAGAGAAGGCGGGGGGAGGGGCGGGGAGGGGAGACATGATATCAACCCACAGCTAAAGGAACCTCAGTCTCAACAGAAAACCAAACAGAGAACATATGGAGAAAGAGCAATATGGTTGGATAGCAAGAAGGTAAGACCTCAGACAATCAGTGAAGGAGATGCAAACACTGGGAAAGTACAATACCTCAGATGCTGCATTTCAGGTTACCTGCACTGGGAATATTTGATGACATGTGAAGTTATCCAAAGAAAATGTGAGGTTGATTCTGCTATTAATGCTGGCCAAGATAATGAACATCACACACTGGGCAGACCCCTCCCATAGTTAATAACTGAAAGATCGTCACCAAAAGTCATCAAGGGGAACTGGATAGGGTCTGCAGTCTTTTGCTAGCTGTCATAGATTAGAAGTTTGCCTGTTTTTAAATATGGTCTGGGGTACTTGTGGCTGCACAATGATAGACCCTTTACGACCTCTTGGTATGAACCAAAATTACAGCCTCCCTCGCATCCTTGCCACGAAAGATGCAGTCTATTAGCTGTGTGTCATTCAATCTTCTTTCTTCTATCATATTCAATGTTTATTTTCTACAAAGTATACAACTGTAACTGTCTGAATTAATGAAGAGAATTGTAAGATTTCAACAATTGTCTGCTCTGAATGCTTCAGCCCTCAAAGAACCAAATTACCAAACTACAGAGACAAGGTGAATAGGTTTGAACAGAGATTATCTCGAGCAAACAAATCACAGCAATATTAAACTCTGCTTGTTCTGAACAAACGAAGCCCTGTACCTGATTCATTTCCTCCTGAACTGACGCAGAGAAGTAGGGACTATGCAGGCTACATTTTGTTTGGGATCTTTTACTACGTTCTACTCACAAAAAACGTTTCTCTTTATATCCATCTGCAGCTAAAGCAGCACACACCATACTGGACAGCACTCTGATACCTCCAGGAGCACAGCACAGCACGTTGGGGAAGGTAAGCGCAAGATTGTTAAATAATACAAACACTGTTTTGTTCCAGAACTTAAATAAGAAAAATAGTGAAGTGTATTATAGATGTACAAACAGTGATGATTGGATGGTCAGCTTTAAATTTATCCTGTGCACACTCAGGAGATATTTAATGGAGTTGTTCAAAATTACAATATAGAGTAGGGAAAGAGGAACTGATTCCACTACCAAGAGAATCGGTAACCAGAGGACAGAGATTTAAGATAACTGGCAAAATAACCACGGGAAGATGGGGAGACACTTTTTACACAGTGAGTGGTATAATCTGGAATGCACTGTCTGAAAGAGTTTTGGAAGCAGATTCAATCGTAACTTTCAAAAGTGAGTTGATAAATAATTGCTAAGGAAAAATTAGCAGGGTTTTGGAGGAGTAGGGGAGTGGGATTAATGGGTAGCTCTTCAAGGAGCTGGCATTGTCACGATGGGCCAAGTGCTGTTGGATTCTTTGCTTCTCCTTTAGATTTCAACTTTACAAACAGATAAAAATATTTCATAAAATTGAAAACGTCATTTTTTATGGTCAGTACTCTTATTTTTTGTGTTCTCTAATATTTCAGTCTCCCATTTCTACTTTGTCTGTCTCCATTTCATTCACTCTTCCAATTTACCTCATTATTCTGATAGTGCAACTTATCAATTCCACAGCATGTGCGGGAGGTGGGGAGAGGTCACAACCAGGTGAATTGGGTTTTCTAAAACCTTTAAATGCCCATCCAATTCGTATTCAAGTAATAGCATTTATTTCAGGAAAACATCCTTAAATCCCAAGTATTTTCTGTTGACTGTCCAAACAGGAGGTGAGGATTTTATGAGCTCCCAATTAAGACTGCAAAGTGAAGAGAGCTGATGCTGGACATGTCTGAGGAACTGGCCACTAAGAGCCAGTTGAAGCAGCATCCCTGAGGTCACAGCTCACACAGATTATGAGTTTCTTGTCTTCACACTCATGAAGCAGTAGCTGAATTCAACATTCAGCTCCATGTTTATTGGGCCCTTAGACTTGGAAATCAAAGATCATGTCATATTATTCCTGTAACGTCATTGTGTTAGCTTGTCTCAGTTTGTATTACTCTTGCCTCAGTCAGAAGGCTTCTCCCACTATCCTTCGTTACCTGCAATATTGATTCTGTTTACACAAAACAGAACAACAGAAATTACACCACAGCAAGAGGCTGAGTCTACCCATTGTGCAAGTGGAAACAAAATGTTTTGAGAATTATTTTAACTCTCGGTTTGGAATGATGGGCTATTTCCAAAAATCTACACCAGAATCCCAGTCACCACTTGAATCTGTATGCAGGTTTCTGTCAGATGTGGGGGTGTGACAGTTTCAGCTGCGTAAGAGAGCAGCTTGACTTTCTGATTATTTCAGTTTAGATTCTCCTCAATAACCATCATTAGCCTTTGGTATTTAATACTGCTAATTAGGGGCAAGGCATCTGATGATCAATGTGTCGAGTTGTTTCAGGTCGACAAGAGTGCTACTCGCCCGGGACCAAAATGGTGACATGGGTAAAGGAGTGCAGAGCATGGCAATGGCTGAAGAAGGCAAGGCAGTCCAGGACAATGGTGCTAGTCATTGTTTATATTGCACTCTTTCTGGACTATGCTCTGCTCACTGTCATTGGTAAGTTCAAGCTTAATATTACCTGGCGATGGTCAATTCAAGAACATTCTGCCCTTTAGGAAGAATATGGGAACAATATTTGAAGGGCTGAGGCTCTCAAAGACTGGCAGGCCTGAGCTTCTAACGCACTGTGGGGCCAAGCTTCGCACATACTGAGAGGTTGTGTTTCTCATACACTCAGGGGTCGGATTTTTCACAACGAGGGACCAAGTGCCTCATACATTGAAGGGTCGAGCTTCTCACATACTGAGGGGTTGAGTGTTTTACATACTGAGGGGTTCAGCTTCTCATACATTGAAGGATAGGATTTCTCACAGTGAGGGGTTGAGTATCTCACATACTGTGGGGTTAAGTTTCTTAGACATTGAGATTTTGGGCCTCTCACATACTGAGAGGTCAGACTTCTCACACTGAGGGGTTGAGTGTCTCTCACACACTGACAGGTTGTGTTTGTCACACACTGAGGGATCAAGCTTCTCACATACTCAACAGTCGGGTTTCTCACACTGAGAGGTCGAGTGTCTTTCACACACTGAGGGGTCGTGTTTGTCACACATTGAGAGATCAAGTGTCTCATACCCTGAGGGTTTGAGCTTCTGAGACATTGAGGGGTCGAGTTTCTCACAAACTGAGGGATCAATCTTCTCACACAAAGAACAGTTGGATTTGTCACACTGAGAGGTCAAGTTTCTCACACATTGAGGTGTCGCGCTTCTGACACACTGAAGGGTAGAATTTCTCACACTGAGGGGGTCGAGTTTCTCACACACTGAGGGGTTACTTTTCTCACAATGAGAAATCAAGTTTCACACACTGAGTGTTGAGTATCACACATTAATGCGTCGGATTTATCACACTGAGGTCATGTTTCTCACACAGTGAGAGGTCGAGTTTCTCACAAACTAATGAATTGAGTTTCTCACACACTGAGGGGTCAAGTTTCTCACACACTAAGTCATTAAACATATGAACATACATACGAACATACAAACTTAGGAGCGGGAATAGGCTATTTGGCCCCTTGAGCCTGCACTGCCATGCTCTAAGATTATGGCTGATCTGTTTGTGGAGTCAACTCTACTTTCCTGCCTACTCCCAATACCCTTTGACTCCCTTGTTTGTCAATAATCTGTCTACCTATTGCTTCAAAACATTCAATGACTCCACTGTCTGTTCCACAGACTCACGACCCTCTGAGAGAAAAAAAATTCTCATCAGCTTTGTCCTAAATGGGAAACCCCTTATTTTTAAACTGTGCCCCCTAGTTTTAGTCTGTCCCACAAGGCGAAACATCCTTTCAACATCCACCCTTTCAAATCCCCTCATGATCTTATGTTTCGATAAGATCACCTCCATCTTTCTAACTCCAATGAAAACAGACTCAACCTGTCCAACCTTTCCTCATAAGATAACCCGCTCATCCCAGGAATCAGTCAAGTGAACCTTCTCTGAACTGCTTCCAATGCAATTATATCCTTTCTTAAATAAGGAGACCAAAACTGTATATAATACTCGAGATGTGGTCTCACCAATGTCCTGTATAACTGTAGCAAAACATCTCTACTTTTATATTCCATTCCCCTTGCAATAAACAAAAACATTGCATTTGCCTTCTTAATCACGTGCTATAACTGCATACTAACTTTGTGTTTCGTGTACTCGGACAGCCAGATCCCTCTGTACCTCAGAGTTCCACAACCTCTCTCCATTTAAATAATATGTTGTTTTTCTATTCTTCTGGCCAAAATGGACAAGTTCACGCTTTCCCACATTATTCTTCATCTGCCAAATCTTTGCCCATTCACTTAACCTATCTATATCCCTTTGCAGCCTCCTTATGTCCTCTTCACAGCTTACTCTCCTACCTATCTTTGTACCATCAGCAAATTTAGCAACCATACATTCGGTCCCTTCATCCAAGTCATTGATATAAATTCTAAATAGTTGAGGTCCCAGCACTGATCCCTGTGGCACTCACTAGTTACAGCTTGCCAACCAAAAGAACGACCCATTTATGCCGACTCTCTGTTTCCTGTTAGCTAACCAATCCTCTCTCCATGCTAATACATTATGCCCCATACCATGGGCTCTTATTTTGTTTAGTAACCTTTGATGTGGCACCTTGTCAAATGCCTTCTGGATATCCAAGTATACCACATCCACAGGTTCCCCTTCATCAACGTTGCTTGTTACTTCCTCAAGGAACTCTAATAAATTAGTCAATATCATAATTTCCCTTTCACAAAACCATGTTGACTCTGCCTGATTGCACTGAGATTTTAGAAATTATCTGCTATAAGCTCCTTAATAATAGATTCCAGCATTTTCCCTATGACAGATGTTAAGCTAACTGGCCTATAGTTTCCTGCTTTCTATCTTCCTCCTTTCTTGAATAGAGGAATTACATTCGGTACTTTCCAATCTGATGGCACCTTTCCAGAAACTAAGGAATTTTTGAAAATTAAAATCAATGCATCCACTATCTCAGCAGCTACTTCTTTTAAGATGCCAGGATGAAGTCCATCAGGACCTGGGATTTGTCAGCTTTGAGTTCTAATCATTTTCTCTGTACCCTTTCCTTGGTGATGGTCATTGTTTTAAGTTTCTCCTTCCAACTCTTGATTCACTATTATTTCTGGGATGTTAGCTGTATCCTCTACAGTTAAGAAAGATGCAAAAAATCTGTTCAATTCCTCCATTTCCTTATTTTCCATTATTAACTCCCCAGACGCACTCTCTAGAGGACCAAATCTCACTTTACTTACTCTTTTCCTTTTTAAATACCTGTAGAAACTCCTACTATCCGTTTTTATATTTCTAGATAGCTTTCTCTTACACTCTAATTTCTCTCTCATTATTCTTTTAGTCATTCTTTGCTGTTTTTTATATTCTGTCCAATCTTCTGACCTGCCACTGCTCTTCGCTGAATTGTACGCTTTTTCTTTCAATTTGATACTCTCTTTAACTTCCTTAGTTAGCCACGGTGGTGCGTCTTTCCCCAAGAATCTTTCTTTCTCACTGGAACGTATTTTTTGTGAGGGTTACAATATGTCCTGAAATGTCTGCCACTGCATCTCTACTGACTTATCCCTTAACCTAATTTCCCAGTTTACTTTAGCCAGCTCTGTCTTCAAGCCCTCATGATTACCCTTATTTAAGTTTAAAACACTCGTTTTAGATCCACTCTTCACACCCTCAAACTGAGTACAAAATTCAATTATATTGTGATCACTGCTACCTAGGGATGCCCTTACTATGAAGTCATTAATTAATCCTGTTTTGTTACACATTACCAGATCTAGAGTAGCCTGCTCTCTGGTTGGCTCGAGAATGTGTTGCTCTGAGAAACTGTCCCGAAAACACTCCATGAACTCATCTTCCAGACTACCTTTGCCAAACTGATTTGCCAATCTATCTGGAATTAAAATCACCCATAATTATCGCTGTACCTGTCTCACAAGCCCCATTATTTCTTCCTGTATACCCCGTCCTACAGTGTGGTTACTGTGAGGGGGCCTAAAAACTACTCCCACAAGTGACTTCCTACCTGAGTTGTTGAGCTTCTCACAGCCTGAAGGGATCGAGCTTCTCACACACTGAAGGGTGAAGCTTCTCGCAGACTGAGGTGTCGAGTTTCTCACACACTGAATCGTCGAGTTTCTCACAGAGTCGTCAAGTTTCTCACACATTGACGATCAGCTTTCTCACACTGACAGGTCAAGTTTCTCACACACTGAGGGATCAAGCTTCTCACACACCGAACGGTCAGATTTCTCACACATAGCGGGGGATAATTTCTCACACTGAGTTTCTCACACACTGAATGATCAGATTTCTCACACTGTGAGGTCAAGTGTCCCATACACTGAGGGGTCGTGTTTCTCACAGACTGAACAGTTGGATTTCTTACAGTGAGAGGTTGAGTGTCACTTACACAATGAGGGGTCATGTTTCTCACACATTGAGGGATCAAGGTTCTCACACACCGAACAGTTGGATTTCTCACACAAAGAGGGCAAGTGTCTCCCACACTGAGGGGTCGAGTTTCTCACAAAGTGAGGGGTAGGATTTCTCACACTGAGAGGTCAAGTGTCACACACTGAGTTGTCGAGCTTCTCACACACCGAGGGGTCAAGCTTCTCGTACACTGAGATGTTGAGTTTCTCACACAATGAGGAGTCATGTGTCTCACACTGAGGGGTTCAGCTTCTCACACACTGAGGAGCTGGATTTGCTCACACATTAATGAGCACAAGCCTCTTATGCACCGAGGAATAAGGTTCTCATTTACTTAAAGGACCAAGCCCGAGCACACTGACAAATCAGATCCGCAATCTGAACCCGCGATATCTAACATCCCCCTCCCTCTCTCCTATCTGCTGCCTTGTGCTGCGGGCCTTCATGACCAATAGCCAGCTAGCCTCTCATTCTGGTTGGCTGCTGGCAGAGAAACGGAGACAAAATAATTCAAATGACATCATGCTGGCAAATTTGGCAGTAGACATAGAAACATAGAAAATAGGAGCAGGAGTAGGCCATTCGGCCCTTCGAGCCTGCTCCGCCATTCATTATGATCATGGCTGATCATCCAACTCAGTAACCTGTTCCCTCTTTCGCCCCATACCCTTCGATCCCTTTAACCCAAGAGCTATATTTAACTCATTTTTGAAAACGTACAATGTTTTGGCCTCAACTGCTTTCTGTGGTAGCGAATTCCACAGGCTCACCACTCTCTGGGTGAAGAAATTTCTCCTCATCTCAGTCCTGAAAGGTTTACTCTGTATCCTTAGACTATGACCCCTGGTTCTTGCCTCCCCAACCATCGGGAACACCCTTCCTGCATCTACCCTGTCAAGTCATAGAGAGATGCAGCACTGAAACAGGCCCTTCGGCCCTGTTAGAATTTTATAGGTTTCTATGAGATCCCTCCTCACTCTTCTGAACTCCAGCGAATATAATCCTAACCGACTCAATCTCTCCTCATACGTCAGACCCGCCATCCCAGGAATCAGTCTGGTAAACCTTGGCTGCACTCCCTCGATAGCAAGAACAGCCTTCCTCAGATAAGGAGACCAAAACTACACACAATATTCCACGAATTAGGGGAGGCGGTGGCATTATCATTGGACGAGTAACCCAGGGACCCAGGGAATTGCTCTGGGGACATGGGTTCAAATCCCACTAAAGCAGAAGGTGAAATTGGAATTCAATTAATAAATCTGGAATTAAAAACTAGTCTAATGATGGCCATGACACCAATGTCGATTGTTGTAAAAACCCATTTGATTCACTAATGTCCTTCAGGGAAGGAAATCTGCTGTCCTTACCTGGTCTGGCCTACATGTGACTCCAGATCCACAGCAATGTGGTTGACTCTTACATGACCTCTGAAATGGCCTAGCAAGCCACTCAGTTGTATCTAACCGCTACGAAGTCAATAAAAAGGAACTCCCTTCCGAATAGCACTGTGGGTGCACCTACCCCACATAGACTGCAATAGTTCAAGAAGGTAGCTCACCGCCACCTTTTCAATTAGGGATGGGCAATAAATGCTGGCCTGGCCAGCGCCGCCCACATTCCGTGAATGAATATGAAAAAAAAAATTTCTGAAGCTCAGCAACAGCTATCATTACAACTTGTTCTCTTTCATTCCTGTAGTACTGGGAAGAACAAGTCCTCCATAAACAGAGGACTGGATGACGTCTTAGTCAAGTGCTAACTTTACACGAAAGAACCAGTCCCATTACTCCTCCAACACTGCCACTATGCTCTCAATCTTTGATGTGCTCTTGATTGAAATCTACAATCTTTTGAACCACTTTTACAATCTGGCAACTGCACCAGGTGGTCTGTTGAACTGGTGAGAAGAGTGAGAGATGATCCAGACCCTCACAGTACAACCAATAGTAAACAAGCTCTTCTTTCTCCTCCTCTACTCCTGCTCATTATATCCCCCCAAGTCCCAGCCAAGAGGGCAGCTGGGCAATTTGCTCCCAGGCCTCCAACAGTAGCCATTCGGAGCCACATTTAGAAGGTCCAGGTTGACATGCTGTACAGTTTTTCCTCAGGGAATTTGGCTTGGTATCTACTCGACCAACTTGAAAGTCGAAAGAAACTACATTGGAAACTATGGTTCGAATCTGTAGTCTCCCACTTGTATGGCGGCATGTTAACAGAACAACACTTTACATTATTGGGCTGTACCCTACCCCCACCCCCCCCCCCCCTTCAACATCTTATCTCTAAGTAATGTAAAGAGGTGATACGTTTAGATATCTCTCAAGGCAAACATCTCCAAATGATAGCTCACAGTTGTTACAAAGAGCCATTACCCTTAGTTAAGGCTCTATTCCAAGGCTTCAGAGAGCTGAACCATTATCTCACATGCTATCATTGAGTCCACAATGGCCACAGAGGGAGAGGATAAAAGTACACCATATCATTTTATTCTTCAGCTCATGGGATATCAATCGCTGGTCAACAACAACGATCGCTTTTCTTTTTCAGTACCCATCATCCCCAGTTACTTGTACGAGAACCATCTTGCAGAAATAAATAGCTCAACATCACCAGAGCAGCCTCCAGCACTGCCTGCCACCCCCTCCCCTGACCTCCTGTATTCCAGTGGTGGGGATCTTATGATTGAGAACACTACAGGAGCTGAGAACAAGACTGAAGAGTTTGAATGGAGAAACACTACAGAAGCTGCCATTCTAGGCTTGACGCCGGTCACAGGAAGCACCCACTGCAGCAGGAATGAATCATTTTTTGCAGAGGAAAATGTTCGCGTTGGCTTGTTATTTGCTTCAAAAGCCATTGTGCAGCTCCTGGTGAATCCAATGGTCGGGCCACTGACCAACAGGTAAATGAAAAAGCCTTTGCACAAGCAAGTAACTGAATCTGTGTAAATTCTGGCATAAAAACTGGACACGGAGCTGCACAGAGCACTAGCGTCCCATTGCCAGATAGTGGTGCCCCAGTGTGCTGCAGCATGGACCCTGGAAATTAGGCTTGAGCTCTCAGTTTCCCACACAACAGATCACCAGCCATGGCCTAAAGCAGCACAGAATCTATGGCTGAATCTTGTCTCCTGCGAGCCATAACAGAATGGGCAATGTCAAAGGTTGGGGTGTGCTTCCAACTGGGCTCTTGGCTGGGGGAACGATGCCTGCAGTGGGGAGACCCGGGAGGGATTCCCTTTGTGGAGAACTCCGGTAAACAATTCCTGCTCATTGTCACAGTAGAGAATTCCTGGTATAGGTAAGTTGCACCTGTGCTTCTGGAATTGCTGGATAGGGCTTTCAGCAGAAGAACCGTGGGTTCTTTGTCTGATTGCAATTTATGTCGTCCTTTTCTCAACTAATTCGAGGCTGAAGGAAAGATAAAAAGTGCTTCAGCTCCTCCCTCAAGCTGTGGAGGCAGCATGACAGCAATTTGCTTTGACTTTAAACCAGAGGAATAGGTGAGCTTGAAAGTCAAAGGAAGGACAGGAAATAACTTCATTTTCCTTAACAACTGACACCAGTTATACCAGTTCATTTCTAGAACTTGAATCACAAACCTGTCTTCTTTACATGGTCTGAAATTTAAAGGGCCTCCACTGATAAATAAACTGACCAGTTTACCCAGTCAATGTAGTAGCAGTCTGAATGCTCTGCCTTCATTGCAGTAGTGATGTTGTTGAAATGTAGCAAGGTGTTGCCTTCATATTAAAAGATATCATAAACAATATTTAGACTTTTAGATATCTAAAGGCCAGGAGGATATTCAGTTTAGGAAGCAATGTTGATATTCCTGAATACTCCAGCTCATATCACTCTGTCTTAAGTTTTTTTTTCTTTCTTTCAGGATAGGATATCATCCTCCAATGTTCATTGGTTTTGTGATACTGTTTCTGTCAACAATAAGTGAGTTGAGTTTTAATTACATGATATTGCATTCGCAATTATGCACGGGACACTACTGGATGATGATGCATGTTCTAGAACTCACTTTCAGAAAGCACTGGTAAAGATGCTGAATAACAGGCTTGTGACCAAAGTGCAAGATCTTGAGGTAAAGGAGAATGTCGCAGACGAGCTAATGAATTGACTGAATAATTGGAGAAATTGGGCAGTTAATAGTAGCAGTTCCAAGAGGAGCGCTGTGACTAGCATAGTTCCTGATGAATAAATAATTAAGTGGATTAATAGAACAAGGGAGGGTGAGGAGAGTGGAGGGGCAGGGAAACAGAAGAATGCTTCCATTCATGGGTTATGGGGTTCTTCTCACTGAATGGATGAACTGTATCCTTCCTTCATGTGAAAGAATGCAATTTTTTTGGAAAGCTCAGTTACATTCATTTCATTTTCCTCTCTACTTGTTGACAGTGTTTGCTTTTTCGAACACCTACGCCTGGCTATTTGTTGCTCGAGCTCTACAAGGAATTGGCTCATCGTGTTCCTCGGTAGCAGGTATTTCTTTTAGGTATTGAGAAATAGGGGAATTTATTTTGGGGAATAAAGAAATGGCTGACCAACTAAATGCATACTTTGGATCTGTCTTCACAAAGGAGGACACAAATATCACACCAGAAATGTTGGGGTACATAGGGTTTAGTGAGAGAGAGGAACTGAAAGAAACCAGTATTAGTAGAGAAATGGTGTTGGGGAAATTGATGGGATTGAAGGCCGATAAATCCCCAGGGCCTGATGGTCTGCATCGCAGAGTACTTAAGGAAGTGGCTCGAGAAATAGTGGATGCATTGGTGGTCATCGTCCAAGATTCTATAGACTCTGGAACAGTTCCTACAGATTGGAGGGTAGCTAATGTAACCCCACTATTTAAAAAGGGAGGTAGAGAGAAAGCAGGGAATTATAGACCAGTGAGCCTGACGTCGGAAGTGGGGAAAATTCTAGAGTCCATTATCAAAGATTTTATAGCAGAGCACTTGGAGAAGAGTGGTAGAATCGGACAGAGACCGATCTACTAGAATTCTTCGAGGATGTAACTAGTAGGGTTGATGAGGGGGAGCCAGTGGATGTGGTTTATTTGAACTTTCAGAAGGCTGTCGACAAAGTCCCACGTAAGAGATTAGTGTGTAAAATTAAAGCGCATGGGATTGGGGGTAGTGTATTGCGATGGATAGAAAATTGTTTAAAAGACAGGAAACAAAGAGTAGGGATAAGTGGCTCTTTTTCCGAATGGCAGGCAGTAACTAGTGGGGTACCACAGGGATCGGTGCTAGGACCCCAGCTATTCACAATATACATTAATGATTTAGATGAGGGAAATAAATGTAATATCTCCAAATTTGCAGATGACACAAAACTGGGTGGGAGAATGAGTTGTGAGGAGGATGCAGAGAGGCTTCAGGGTGATTTGGACAAGTTGAGTGAGTGGGCTAATGCATGGCAGATGAAGTATAATGTGGATAAATGTGAGCTTATCCACTTTGGTAGCAAAAACAGGAAGGCAGATTATTATCTGAACAGCTATAAACCGAGAGAGGGGAATATGCAACGAGACCTGGGTGTTCTCGTACACCAGTCGCTGAAGGTAAGCGTGTAGGTGCAACAGGCGGTAAAAAAGTTAAATGGTATGTTGGTCTTCATAGCAAGAGGATTCGAGTACAGAAGGGTTTGTCTTGCTGCAATTATACAGGGCCTTGGTGAGGCCGCACCTGGAATATTGTGTGCGGTTTTGGTCTCCTTATCTGAGGAAGGATGCTCTTGCTATGGAGGGAGTGCAGCAAAGGTTTACCAGGCTGATTCCTGGTATGGCGGGACTGACTTATGAGGAGAGATTGAGTCGGTTAGGATTATATTCGCTGGAGTTCAGAAGAGTGAAGGGGGATCTCATAGAAACCTATGAAATTCTAATAGGACTTGACAGGGTAGATGCAGTAAGAATGTTCCTGATGGTGGGGGAGTCCAGAACCAGAGATTATAGTCGAAGGATACAGGGAAAACCTTTTAGGACTGAGATGAGGAGAAATTTCTTCACCCAGAGAGTGGTGAGCCTGTAGAATACGCTACCACAGAAAGCAGTTGAGGCCAAAACATTGTATGTTTTCAAAAAGGAGTTAGATATAGCTCTTGGGTCAAAAGGGATCAAAGGGTACGGGGCGAAAGCCAGAACAGAGTTGGATGATCAGCCATGATCAGAATGAATCCTACTCCTGCTCCTATTTTCTATGTTTCTATGAAAAGTCCCAGGTGAAGGGCCAAGTGCAGGACACGAGTAATAGGACAGAAGAGAAAATGAAGTCCATCAGAGAGCAGAGATTGGGTGATAGTGACCTTGAGTTTTCAAAGAGATTATCGGAAGAAGTGAAGACTGAGGAATGTAAAGATTTTGACGTCTTGGGAGAGAGTAAATTAGAGTAGCAGACGACAGAATGAGGCTTGATCTCAACATAATAGGGAGACCATACAACCATAGAATGATATAGCACTGACTGAAGGTGGCCATTCAGCTCATCGTGTCTGTGACAGCTCTTGGAAAGAGCAATTAGTCCCACTGCCACGCTCCTTCCACATAGCCTCACAATTTTTTCCTTTACAAATATTTATCAAATTGCCTTTTGGAAGTTATTATTGAATCTGCTTCCATCCGATAGCGAGGAGGAATAGCTTGCAGGGCGCAGTATATGGGGCAGAAGGAACACAAGAGAAAACTTCAGAGAAGCATTGGGCATAGCTGTATAAATAAAGTTGTGACTAAGAGAAAGAATTAAATGACTGAATGACTGCCTAGCTTGTTTGTTTCTGTCAAAGATATGAGCAAGATTGTTGAAGAGCATCCCAGACATAGGAACAGAATTGAAATCTTGAGCTTTACAGAGAGACATGAGTTCTGAGAAGACCAGAATTGTTTGGTGCGAAAGGGAAAATCAAACTTCTTGGAGACAACTTTAGAAGTGAGGGATCCACGTGAGGTCGGGGTGGGCGAGAAGCAAGGATGTCAATAGATTAAGGAGGAACAAAGATGGAGCCAATGAAGATAAGGGGCTTTTGTTTACACTTACAAGAGTTTTGAAGAATCTGTGTCTTTCAAGTATTGAAAGAAATCTTTTATTACCAAACTGGCATTGTATTTCAAGAAGACTATAGATTGCAAGCATTGAAAGCATGCAATGTAGAGCTGCGTTATCAGCAAAATAGTGGACATAGTTGGATGTTGAGTAAATGAGTTACTGAAGCGCAAGAGCGGTTGTGAGAAAAGAGTCGTGGGGAATCACTAAGAGAAAGAAAACAACAAGTTAGAGGATGGGGCATCAAACACCACACACACAACAATTAGAGGAAACAAGAGAGCCATGAACATAACTTTAGAGGGAGGCAAAGTTTAGAAGAGCAGATATGTCCAATGCAATGACATCATCAAAATTGTCAAGAGCAGAATTCTGGAGGTGAGACAAGATAATCACAGTGCAACAGCCAGTCTTCAACCATACTGACAATCATGGATTAGGCCAGAACTTTCAAAGTGACGTATAATTTCAGATTTGACATTAACTTCCCGAATTTTACAAAGACCAATGTGAGGGTAATAGAGCAATGGTTACATGATTAGGAGAGAGTCACCATTCTTAGGAATAGAATGAGTGAGGAAATTTACAAAGATAAGGAAAAATGAAGTTTGAATAAGAAGAATGAAGTTACAGCTTTAGGGAGGGCCTAGGAGTACACATCTTAAAGATGATGGGAGGGAATCAATAGGACAGGAGTCGGGAGAATGGAGGATCAGTAAGAAGGGCTGAATAGAATGGAAGAATGAGTGGGTGAGTGTGGGATTTACTGAGCGTAATATACCTTCACATCTCCCTGCTTCTGCAAGAATTAACTGCAGTAGATTTAAGAGAGAGTGTCAATAAACTCAGTCAAACAATGAAGAGAAGCCAAATAGCTCAGACCACTGAGCTCCTGATGGAGGCTGGTCAGGAATTCCAAATGTGACACTGTAATGGTGAAAGGCTCACTGAAACTCGAAGCAACAGTAAAGTGGGCAGACAGCCAATGGATGACTTAAAGCCGAATGCAATCTATGAGGTGAAGTTTCAGTTTTTCTCTTGAAGGCTTAACGATTGTTGGGCGATTTCTTCCTCTGCAGGTTTGGGATTGCTAGCCAGTCATTATACCCATGACAATGAAAGAGGCAAAGCCATGGGGATAGCACTGGGAGGCATAGCGATGGGGGTGCTTGGTAAGTAATTTGAACACTGCACTTACATTGAACCATGTTCTGCTACACTTGTGGGGACAAAAAGCACCAAAGTTTCTCGCATCTGCTTTAATTGTGTCTGCTCCAGCAAGCTGATTGCCTTGTCAGGATGCTCAGTAGAAAGGACGTGAGTTTTCCCTACAATTTGAGATCCTGATCTCAGCAAGCTGCTTAGTTTAGGTGCAGAACAGAGGCAGGGAGGATAAGCCAAGAAGCTCATTCACCTTCCAAATGCTAATTCTCAGCATTTGACAGAGCAGCACAAGAGGCTGAATAGGATGAAATGAAGAACCTTTACTCTGCCTACTGATGTTTGCAGATGGTACTTTATCTGTTTAGTGTGGATTCATTTCAGTTATTTCATTGCTTGCAGTTGGAGCACCTTTTGGAAGCGTGATGTATGAATTTATAGGAAAGTCAGCTCCCTTTCTGACTTTGGCAGCCTTGTCCTTATTCAGTGGAGGTTGGTACAATTTTGTTAAATTGTAAAGGAACCACGGTTTACTGCAAAGTTTTATGGACAAAATGTTCTCTCAAGTAAATGCTCTATTTCATGTGAATCAACTATTTAATAGCATTATCAGGCAGATAGTACATTCCCCCCTATCATACAGCCACCCCATTCTGTGCATCACCAATGCTGAAGATAGCGAGGAAGTGATATCCAGCTTAATCTGGGCCAATCTAGTTCTTGAACTAGCTACTACCTCAGTTGTGGGATCTTTCCACTGTCAATTAAAGGTGCTTCTTCTCAGATGTGCCAGCAAGGATTCTGGGAAGTAACCATGTGGGCAACCACAGAGCAAACCCATGATCCGCTGATCCAATTGGATCACCTGGAAGGGGAGAGATGATGATCAGCGGAGCTTGATTCTGTAGGTGGTGCTTTTGTGGGGTTTTTTAGGGGGTTTTATTGCCATTTTTCAGCATTTCACCCTTTGGAATTGGAGATCTACTGTGGTTGTTGTTTTCCTGTTGGTTGGGGTCTTAGTGCCTGTCCCGGGAAGGCTTCAAGCAAAAATTGGCTGCAACCAACACCAGAGCTCCAGGCCAGGGGATGTATAACACCGTTCAGATGGCAATGAAGGATGTGCACCCATGGACCAGACCTTCTTCATTAAGCGAGTCCTGTTTGAATGCTGTGGATTCGAAGCTGCGGACATCTTCTACCTGCAGGACTTTCCCAGCAGTGGCTATTTTGGCGTGTCGTTCAAGAACGTGATGTGCATGAAGTTCCTTAAGGTCTTCAAGGAGAGAGGAAACTCGGCACCGCTGTTATCCTCACGGCAGAGCTGCTCTGTACACTGCCATCACAACGGAACCAGGTGGTGACCATCCGCCTCGACAACCCCCATGTTCCTGTCATGAACGTGCTCACTTTCCTCGCCAGGTACGTCGAGGTGGCCGGGAGCCGCACCGAGGTCAACGACCTGTTCGGGATTTGGACCAGCAAGCGGCAGGTCAAGGCAACCTTGAAAGTGGATGCCAATGGAGCCATCATCCACCCTCCCTCCAGCTTCGCTATCGGGGGAAGTTGTCGCTTCTTGCTCTACTTGGGGCAGCCCAGAGTTTGTTGTACCTGCAGCAAATCTGGTTATGTGGCGGCCAACTGCAGCACAGTCGTCTGCATGAATTGCAAGCAGGAAGGCCATCAGACAAAGGACTGCAAGCAGAATAAGTGCTGCAACCTATGTGGTGGGGCAGAGAACCTCTACAAGACCAGCCCAAAACACTGTCTCAATTACACACAGGCAGCATCAACCAAGGAAAAGCTGGAGGAAGGAACGGTGAACGTGCCTGGTGCTGCGAAGGAGACCAGAAACCCTCCTCCCAGCGAGGAAATTCTGTCTAAGAAGGAGAAGAAAGGGGAGGGAGTTGCAGCAAGCCACCAAAGACCAACACTGTGCCCGGAAGCTCCTCTTCATCAGAAAGAATCAATGGAGGAAGAGCCAGCAGAGGGACAACCGGGTGAGTGGCAAGTGGTCAAAAGGTAAACCACAAAAAGACCCAAAAAAAGGTACAGGACATCACCCAAACCAGAGGAGGCTAATGTCTGAGACGGACCACAATAGCTGCTCTTCATTGGATGAGGAAGGACAGGAAAGACGGCACCTGCAAAAGAAGCGGAAGAACTCAAAGCAGCTGGAAGAGAAAGCCCCCCCAGCTCTGTAGCACGGGAAGCAGCGATGGGCCAACTGCACCCCAACCCCAAAGCACTGAATGCAGCGAGATACCCAGTACACCCCAGCTCTGGGAAGCCGGGAGCAGCAATGTCCTCAAGAAGGAACAGAGGGAAAAGAGGTCAGTCCAAACCTCGCTACCTACAAGACCATCCTGATGTCACCCCTCCAGGAGTAACCAGGACAGTTTTCTGAGCCTAATGACTGAGCAACAGTTTGCAAATGCTATGGGTATGCAGGAACATACCCAAGGACTGGTAATGACCCCTGGAGCAGTCAGCAATATCCAGTTTTAAGAGAGGTTAAAGATCACTTCTAATTTCAGTGCGTAGTGTTAAGTCCACTAATCTATGTAGTGTACTCTATGGACCTTGGTTTACCTCACCAAGGTCAAAGCCAACCTGCTGCTCGTTTGTCACTGAGGCAGTGTTTTGGGCAGGCCTTCTGCAGGAGTGTGGAATACCTCAGCACTTACAGGCAATGGTCGTGATGGTGGTCCCACGGGCCACTGATCAAGTCAGGGGGAAATGATTCCCGTTCCTCCGGCCTGGGTATCCTGCTGCGTGGAGTCAACTTCACCATCTCCAAAGTTAAGGAGATGGTGGGCGGTCGCCTCCTCGTAGCAGATGAAACAAACAACAATGTTCCGCTCAGGTTAAGCCCCGGCTCAAAATAGCGAGCGGCTGACCATCCTCCAGAAGCTCCCACTGCTGCTGGCGACGTCCAGGCCGGTCATTCTAGGTGGTGACTTCAACTGCATCATCGATGCAGCTGGATGATCCAACATGGCCGACAGCAAACTGGACACCGCATCCAGACTCCTGATGGAAACAGTAAAAGGTGCCAAGCTGCACGACATCTTCAGCAACCCTGCAGATGGATCACAGCGTCGATGCACCTGGTCACGACCAGACGGGGTCTGTCCGTTCCAGGATTGACTTCCTGTTTGTAACTCATGCATTCACGGTCAGATCCACCGAAGTCAATCTGGTGTTCTTCTCTGACCACTGCCTCCTACTGGTCAAGTGTCACTTTCAGGACGACAGGTGGGTTAGCAGGGGGACATGGAAGCTAAACATAAAACTGCTGACCCCAGAGGACATTGAGGAACTCAAAAAGGATTACAAAGGTTGGAGATCTGTGAAACCCTTCTTTGAGTCTCCGGTGCACTGGTGGAAGCGATCAAGGTGAGCATCAAGAGGTTCTTCATCCTCAAAGGTGTTCAGAGAGCTACAGAGGGACAGAGGGAAATGTCCTAACTCCAGAAAAGAATGCAGAATCTGCTCCTGCTGCAATCGATGGGGGTCGAGGTCAAGGAGGATCTCCAAGAGGTGAAGAGCCAGTAGGCCTTGCTCCTTGCCGCGGAGGCCTCCAAGATCATCTTCCGGTCCAGAGTCTGCTCAGTTGAGCAGGATGAGATGTGCTCGCGTTTCTCCTTCCAAAATGTATCGAGAGAGAGCTCTGTGATTAGCAGCCTGAAGGAAGAGGATGGCTCGGGAAGATCATCGCAGTCAGACATACAAAAGATCAGCTAATCCTTTTATGCTGGGCTGTACGACATGAAGCCCACTGACAGCACGACCTCCCACACCTTCCTGTCATCTATCACGGAGGTCTTAGATGACAGTACCCGGGAGAATCTGGACAAACCACTCACTCTGGATGGGCTGACAAAGGCCGTCAGAGAAGAGTAAAACTCCCGGAAGTGACGGCTTACCGGTTGAACTGGATTCGACTCTGTGAGACTGGATCAGTCCAGGCCTGCTGGAAGTGTACGAGAGTATGCTTCTAGCTGGCATCATGTCTGAATCCATGAGGAAAGGCATCATCACTCTCATCCACAAGCGGAAGGGGGAGAAGGAGGAAATCAGAAATTGCCGGCCCATCTCATTGCTCCATGTGGACCTCAAAATTCTGTCCAAAGTTATCGCCAGTTAAGTCAAGTCTGTTCTGGAGTTGCTGATTCACACCGATCACACCTATACTGTACCCGGCAGGAAGATCTCAGATAGCCTCGCGCTACTCAGGGATACGATCGCTTCTGTACAGAACAGCGGGGTGCACACCTGCCTCATCAGCCTGGACCAGGAGAAGGCTTTTGACAAAATATCGCACACTACATGATGGACATGCTCTCCATAAGGGGATTTGGGGAGAGAATACGCAATTGGATCCAATTGCTCTGCACAAACATTAATTAGCGCAATCTCACTCAATGGGTGGGAATCAGAAAGTTGCCCGATCAAATCTGGAGTCAGGCAGGGCTGTCCTCCCTCCCCTGTCTTGTTTGTTTGCTGCATCGAACCTTTTGCTGAGTCCATCAGGAAGGATGCAGGCATTAGCAGGGTGACAATACCAGGCAGCGGAGGTGCTCAGATGAAAATCTCCCTGTACATGGATGACGTCGCCGTCTTCTGCTCGGATCCACTGTCCGTTCACAGGCTGATTAGCATCTGTGACCAGGACGAACGGGCCTCAGGAGCCGAAGTAAATCACGGCAAGAGCAAGGCCATGTTCTTTGGGATAAAAGTAAAATACTGCGGATGCTGGAAATCTGAAATAAAAACAGAAAGTGCTGGAAAAACTCTGCAGGTCTGGCAGTATCTGTGGAGAGAGAAGCAGAGTTAACGTTTCAGGAGAGTGATCCTTCTTCGGAACTGAAGAAAGGTCACTAGCCTGAAACGTTAACTCTGCTTCTCTCTTCACAGATGCTGCCAGACGTGCTGAGTTTTTCCAACACTTTCTGTTTTTATTTCATGTTTTTTGGGAACTGGGCCGACTGATCCTTTATTCCCTTCACCGTCAGGTCAGACGACCTGAAGGTGCTGGAGATATAGTTCGGAGAGGCCGGAGCATGCGCCAAAAACTGGAAAGAATGCGTAGCCATGGTAAAACAGAAACTGGGCATGTGGGAGCAGCGATCTCCCTCGATATTCCAGGTAAGAACCTTGTCATCAGGTGCAAGGTGCTCATGTTGTTACTGTACGTGGTGCAGGTCTGGCTCATACCCTAGTCCTGCGCCGTGCACCGAGCCATCTTTCGCTTTATCTGGAGATCGAAAATGGACCATGTTCACAGGGACACGATGTTCAAACCTCTAGATAAAGGGGGAAATAAACGTACCCAACGTCGCCCTCATCCTGATGGCCACTTTTGTGTGCCGCTGCATCAAGCTGTGCATAGAACCCCAGTACGAAAACACCAAATGTCACGATGTGCTGAGGTTCTATCTGTCCCCAGTGTTGCCAAGGATGTGTCTGGCCACATTGCCGAGGAATGCTCTATTCAGTTGGACCATGCCTTACCACCTGTCCCTCATGGAAAAGTTTGTGCAGAGAAACACCTTTGACCACAAGTCCATCAGGCAGTGGTGCGCATGGAATGTCCTCAAGGCCCTACGGGAAAAGGTGATGGTGGATCCTGCCAGATGGTTCCCTGAGCAAACTATCTAAGTTATTTGGCAGAATGCCTCATTGCCAGAGCTTTCAAACAAGCACCAAGACATAGCTTGGCTGCTGGTGTGAAGGGCCCTCCCCGTCAGATCCTTCCTGCACGGCTAGTGTCACCGCCTCCGCACGCTGCCCTCGAGGTGGCTGTGGTGGGGAAGAGACTGTCGTCCACCTTCTTCTGGAATGTGCCTTTGAAATGCAGCTGTTGAAAGAGATGGAGCGTTTTTTGTCGAGGTTCATCCCGAGCAGCTCTGTTAAGCAGGACTCTGTGCTCTATAGTCTGTTCCCAGGGACGCACACTGAGATAAATATCAACTGCTGCTGGAGGACCATCAACTCGGTGAAAGACGGTCTTTGGTCTGCCTGAAACTTGCTGGTCTTCCAGGGCAAAGGGTTGTCCGCGACCGAGTGTTGCAGACTAGCACATTCCAAGGTCCAGGACTACGTGCTGAGGACTAAAGCTTGGGACAGCCGCTGCAAAGGCTCAATGGAGCAGGCCACTGTGTAAGGTCCTCCTGCCATCGTATACCGAGGGGCTGGAACAGGCGTAAAACTCCTCAGGCTGTATGCAAAAATATTTTTGCTTGATAATGCAAATATACAATGCATATAAAATAGAATGGCGCCTCATGTTCTGTATCAAAGGAATCTGATCTCCACTGCACTTTCTGAAATGTCCAATTTGAACTGTTTTGTAATGTACTTTTCAGACATTTTTATGAATAAAGTATAGTTTTTATATAGCAGCCCTCTTAAATTAGTGTTAATGTGTACCATTTCTTAACAACATAAGATTTTACCAGTTGACAGGCAAATTGTCATTGTAAAGTGATTTCCTAAAACCCGACTCTTGTTGCTCCCCCTACCGCATTTGTACTGATCCAAAAGGACTGGATCCTCTCCCTGTATCAACAGTGACATCTTTTGCATGTGCATTATTTAGCCAACTATAACATAAATCTCCAAGAACAAACTAAGAAATTCTGACAGAGTGAACTGATATATCAATTGGATCTTACCTCCATGTCCAAAAGGTCCTCTCTCAAATCCCCTCCCACACTGGTTACTCTTACAAACGTTTCCCTTTATGCTCTATGATAGAATTAACTAAGGTCAGTACCTGTTAGTTTCCAACTCAGTCTTGAAATTAAGAAAGCCTCAGGGGTGGAGTTCAGCCCTTTCCTACTGGTGGAGAAAAAGGCCGGCAAAAGAGTCAGCTCAGCATGTGGGCATCTGCCAGAGACAGGGTTGAGAGCAAGTCATCTCCCCGTCCCCTTAGTGAGGAAATCGTGGAGGGGGGAAGAACTGCAAAATGTGAGTATTTCTTTCTTTCAAAGTGAACGGCCCTTTACAGGGCCACCTTGTGTGAGCTTGCTTTGTACAATTGCTTCTGTGTAGTAACCCCTATGTGTTTGAAGAAGGATGATGTAGAACATATGTGAAAGAGACTGGCACTTTGAAATGACAAGTGTTGTCAATTGACTGAAACAGAGATTGGAAGATTGCAGAATCTGCACTCAGGCCATTTCCATTTCACAACCTTAGATCCACAGAAATAAACTGAGAAAGATAACCAGGCGATACAAAGCCATTGCACATGGCACCTGGGAAGATCTGTGATTTAAAACAAATCCAACCAAAATAATTCAAGAATTCATTTTAACAAATAACTTGCTTAAATAATATGCTTTAACTAAAAACTTAGTTGAACTAATAACTGGCTTTAATTCTTGAATTACTGAATTCCTGTCCCTACTTAGTTCTCCAGATCTGCATTCTGCAGCCCACGAAGGCTACTGCAGAGGTAAGTAACCAGTCTTTTCTCCCCTCCATCAGCAACTTCCAATTCTATAGAGCCTCTCACAACAACAGCTTGCATTCATATAGAACTTTTAAGCTACTAAAGTGCCCTAAGGTGCTTCACAAGAGCATTACCAGACAAAATTTGACACCAGCCTTCATTAGGAAATATTAGGGCAGGCTGGTCAAAGAGGTAGGCTTTAGGTAGTGTCTTAAAGGAGGATATGGAGGCAGAGAGATTTAGAGAGGAAATTCCAGAGCTTAGGGCTTAGATTGCTCAATGCACAGCTGCCAATGGTGGGGCAAAGGTAATTGGGGATGTATAACAGGCCAGAATTGGAAGAACACGGAGTTCTTGGAGGGTTGTACATCAAGAGGAGGTTACAGAGATGGGATGGGCAAGGCCATGGAAGGATAGGAACTCAAGGATAAGAATTAATGATTTGAGGCGCTGCTGGGCCAGTAGATCAGTGTAGGTCAAAGAGCACATAGTTGATGGTGTCAGGTAAAGTAAACTTCTTCGACAGCTTAACAAGGCAGGAAGATGTGGAGATGAAGCAAGAAGGGAAGGGACATAATTTCGGAGCTAGCGTCTGAAGGTACTGTAAAAAGGAAGGTTTTTAAGAAGGCTTTTTAAGTTGGGTAAAGAGGTAGGAAAGCTGAGGATTCTTGGAAGAGAATTCTGGTGGGCAGGATTGTTGTGGGAACGAAAAAGTAGAAATAGCAGGAAGACAAAAGCAATCTCTAATAGTGTATCTTTCAATTCAGACAGTGAACCTTAAAAATCTACAACAGGCTTCTAGTCACAGACAGACCTCATTCTTTCTGTTCTGCTCACAGAACTAGCTGTCCAACATCCTGAATTAGATGGAGAAGATAAGTAGAACAGTTGAAGTTCAACAGAGGAGGTCATACAATTCTATTTTAGAAGTGGATCAAGAATTTACAATTTACTGAAAAGACATGTTCAGGATTTTTTACAAGAAATCCATTGCTTCGGTCTTGAGACTTGCTTTCATTTGTTAATGTTACAATAGGATTTGTTATCAACAATTTGCTACATTAGCACTTGGCCTCTTCTATCAGAATTCAAGCTGGTCCCTCTGCTGGATCTCTTCAATGCTCATGAGGGCTTACATGGCAGCTCTTCTCACTGTTATTTCTGTTACTATGGTTACAGAGTCAGAACGGATCGTCCCTACTAATACTGTTGAGAGACCCCTACATTCTGATCGCTGCCGGTAAGCAGATCCATTCTTTGTGCAATGTACCAGGCAGAGTTGAGATCTTCTTGAAGTTTCTTCAGTATTTTGAGAAATATTAGCTTGGCCATCTACTGAGGATTTTTCAATGTATAGGAAGCTTGGTTTCTAAGATACTCTACAGATTCCTTTGTTGGTGAATAAAGCATGAATGTTCATCTAGGAGAACTACAGGAAGCTTGCACAAGCAAGGTAGTTCATTTGTATCTGTGCCTCAGGCCACGTGCTATATCGGTTTGTTCTTAAGGGAAGTTTCAGAGACTGTGACACCATTAGAATCTGTGAAGTAGGCAGTATGATAGTGTAGCAGTTATGTCACTGGATGAGTAATTCAGAGGCTTGGACTAATGATCCAGAGCGAATTAGTTCAATTGACTATAAAACTGTCAGATTGTTGTAAAAACCCAACTGGGTCACTGATGTTCTTTAGGAAAGGAAACCTGCCATCCTTACCTGGTCTGGCCTATATGTAACTCTGGGTCCCACACTAATGTGACTGACTTTTAACTGCCCTTTGAAGTGGCCCAGCAAGCAACTCAGTTGTATCAAACTGCTAACAGCGGTTCAAGAAGAAGGCCCATCACCACCACCTCAGGGTAACAAGGAATGAGGAATAAATGTTGGCCTTATCACTGACGCCCATGTCCCAAGGATGAATTTTTAAAAATTAAGAATGGAACACAAACTAAGAAAATGTCTTTTTTTTTTCAAAGAGTTGGGTCGAAGAGTGGGTGCCAATCTGTCATACTGAGGCTGGATTCAATGATGCACAAATCCACAGTACAGGGGTAGCCTGACACATTTAATGGTAAAGCACTGAACTTGCTATAAGGTTCCAAATTCAGTCCTTATTTTGCTGGAAACTCAATTGTCCTCAGGACTGACATTTTTTGGCTAAATGGGATTCGCTACACTAAGACTTTATCCCAGCTTAGTTTTGAGGTACATAAGGGTTAAATCACTTGCACATGACCTTGTAATAATGGTGTGCACACAGATCGAGAAAGCTCGAAGTGAATGAATCAATTTGGCTTCTTTCTCATCTGAAATGTTGTGGGGAAATCTTCTATTTGTTCAGACTTTCAACAAAGATTTGCCAAATAAGCATTCAGATAAGTCTATGCACAAATTAATAAGTGGGTCTGATTTTTATTTCAAGGAAGCCTCTGCTTCCCAAATATGGCCATTGCTATGCTGGAGCAGTCACTGCCAATCTGGATGATGAAAACCATGTGTTCTCCTAAACTGCACTTGGGTATGTTTACACAAAGATCAACTTCAAACCATTTTATCTGGTAATATGTGAGACTGAGGCACTGTCAGCTTCTTCCCTCATTTTCTGACCTGGATTTTGTTTCTTCTGGTAGGTTTGGCCTTCCTGCCATGCACCATTGGCTACATGATGGGCACAAATCTCTTCGGTGTTCTTGCCAACAAAATGGGCAGGTAGGAGCAATTTGGGCATAAACTGCCCTCGAGATGAAACACAATCATTCTTTACAGTGTAATATTTAAGAAACAATTACATATACTACAATTTCTACACCCACCATATATAAGGTGCCAGATTTATTACAACAGTAACTGCACTTCAAAAATACTTCATTGGTTGTGAAATGCTTTGGGATATCCTGAGATTGTAAGAGGCACTATCTAAATTCAAGTTCTTTCCTTCTAATTCTGACCTGCACCACCTGGATTACACCCTAAACCCAACAGCCCTCTCCCATCCCCTCCCAGCAATTTTCTCCTGAAGATGATGACTTGTGCGGAGTCACTCTTCAATACCTCAACCAAATGACCTTAAATTGAGTTGTGGCTTCACAGCCCATCCATCCCATCTCATCCTGGTCTCATGTGAATTTTCCAGCAGGGGCCACTGAGCAGTAATCTAGCACAGGAATCCTGGTTAATTGCTTTTCCCCTTTGCTGAGCCAGACACTGAGGTCTAGTGCACCTGTCTCCGATTGCTGCACCAGCTCATTCCAGCCAACTTAGCAAAGTCTGAGAATCAAACTTGTAGCCTTCCTGGTTTGTACAGATCAGCATCTCGCTGAATAAACTTGCTGAGTTAGCACAGATATCAACTGTAGAGCTTGCGAAAATGTTTCTACATATTTCTGCCAATTACAGTTTACAATACTGTTTACATAAATGTGAATTTACACTGGGTCACCGATTGGTGCGAACCTGGTTTGAGTGAGTTCAGTCTATGACTGCCCTGATGTTCATCAATCACAGTCAATTACGACTGCGCATTTACTTTGTATTAATAGTACAGGCGTAGGAAAGGAATTAGTGGGTCCTTGAAGGTCTGTACTTAGTTGTTCAACTTTCCTGTTATATGCACTTTGATTCCATATAAATGCAGCTGTGGTCACCCAGAGTGTGTTACAACGCCAAAGAAACAAAGCTCCTTACGGTGAGCTTTTTTTTATACTTTCATGTGATCTGGGCATCGTGGACAAGGCCAGCATTTGTTGCCCAACCCTAATTGACCTTGAGAAGGTGGCGATGAGCCGCCTTCTTGAACTGCTGCAGTGCATCTGGTGCGGGTACACCCACAATGCTGTTCGGGAGGGAGTTCCAGGATTTTGATCCAGCAACAGTGAATATGAACACCAAGTGGTCTCATTACTATAGCAACCTTAACCCTCACATGATTTCATTCAAACAAACCCCTTCTTACAGATAAGTCATTGCTGCACCATCTGAAAAAAAGGGTATGGGACTGTATTGGTTATGCTACTGGATGAATAATCCAGAGGCCAAATCTCATAATCCAGAGAGCATAAATTCAAATTCCACAGTGGCAGTATGAATTCAGCTTTAAAAATCTGGAAATAAAAATCTGGTATTCGTAAAAGTGAAGCTGTTGTAAAAAGCCAACTAGTTTTCCCATGTCCTTTGGGGAAGGAAATCTGTCATGCTTACCTGGTCTGCTCTAGGTTTGACTCTCGTCACACACCAATGTGGTTGACTCTCAACTGCCCTCTTAAGTGGTCTGGAAAACCACTCAGTTGTTCAGGATGGTCAATTCATGTCAGCCTTGCCAGTGATGCTCACATGCTGAGAAATATTTTTTTTAGAACTGGCAGGTTGGAATTCTTGTGGAATTAAAGGTAATCCACTGCAGTGGATTGAAAATTGCCTGAATGCCTGTAGGCTAAAAGTTGTAGTGATGGGTTTGCATCTGCTTGAAGACCAGTCACCAGTGCTGCTGTCGTGTTCGGAGTGTCACTGTTTACCATTTTTATTAATAATCTAGATATTTGGGGAATGATCCACGAGTTTGTCATAGTCAAGCATCCTCTGAGGTCAGAACTCTTGTATGTATCTTGGTATGTGGATCATATCAAGATACATACAAGAGTTCTGACCTCAGAGGATGCTTGACTATGACAAGCAGATCTTAATTTGTTGGATACATGGGCCTGTGTTTGGCAAATTATGTTTAACTTAGAAAAGTGTTGTATTATTCACTTGTGTAGATCAAATGCTAAATATACTTACACCTACAGAGAACAGAATTCAAGACTTTGGTGAAAGAAAGAGATATGGGTGTTTTAGTGTATCTCTCTCTAAAGGTTCTTGAGCAATGCAGTGAAGCTATCGCTAAAGCAAACAGGGTTCGAGTTTGTATTCACTATTAAAGTATACCATTTATGATAACCAAAGGGTGGCAGGAAGGGACAGAGCATATAGACTGAAGAGTTCAACAGTAGATAAAGCCAGAGTTTGCAAGAATGGTAAAAAGGCAGAATTAAAGGCTCTATATCTGAATGCGCACAGCATTCATAACAAAACGATGAACTGATAGCACCAATAGAAATAAATATGAATGACCTGACAGCCATTTCAGAGACATGGTTGCAAGGTGACCAAGGTTGGGTCCTAAATTTTTAAGGGTATTTGACATTTCGGAAGGACATGAAGCTAGGAAAAGGTGGTAGGGTAGCTCCGTTAATTAAGGATGACATGAGTGCAGTAGTGAGAGTTGATCAAGACATAAAATCAGTTTGGGTAGATATAAGAAATAGCAAGGGTAAGAAGGCACTTGTGGGAGTAATTTATAGGCCCCCTAACAGTAGCTACACTTCGGACAGAGCACACAGCAAGAAAAAATGGGGGCTTGTAAGAAAAATACTGCAATAATCGTGGATGATTTTAATCTTCATATATTGGTCAAATCAGATTGGCAAAGGTAGCCTGGAGGATAATTTCATAGTGTATTTTGGACAATTTCTTAGAGCAATATATTCTAATGCTAACCAGGGAGCAGGCTATTTTAGACCTGGTAATATGCAATGGGACAGGATTAATTCAGGACCTCATAGTAGAGGAGCCTCTAGGCAACAGTGATCATAACATGATAGAATGTCAGATTCAGTTTGAGGGTGAGAAGTGTCAGTCTAAGACTGCTGTCTTAAACTTAATTAATGGCAATTATAAGGAAATGGAGACATAGTTGGCTAAAGTGAACTGGGAAAATAGATTTAAAAGGTAAGGTAGTAGAGAAGCAGTGACAGACATTTAAGGAGATATTTTGTAACTCTCAGCAAAGATATGTTCCAGTGAGAAAGATTCTATGAGAAGGATGCACCATCTGTGGCTAAGGAAGTTAAGGGTACTATCAAATTGAAAGAAAATTGAAAGAAAAAGTTCTGTGAAGATTAGTGGTAGGTCAGAAGATTGGACAGATTTTAGAAACCAGCAAAGAATGACTAAAAAAAATAAGGAGAGAGAAATTAGAGTATGTGAGAAAGATAACTTGAAATATAAAAAGAGATTGTAAGAGTTTCTGCAAGTATTGAAACAGAAAAAGAGTAACTAAAGTGAGCGTACGTCCCTTAGAGAGTGAGACTGGGAAATTAATAATGGGAAACAAGGAAATGGTGAAAGCGTTTTTTTAAAATTCATTCATGGGATATGGGCATCACTGGCTATGCCAGCATTTATTGCCCATCCCTAACTGTCCTTGAGAAGGAGGTGGTGAGCTGCCTTCTTGAACCACTGCAGTCCATGTGAGGTAGGTACACCCATAGTGCTGTTAGGAAGGGAGTTCCAGGATTTTGACCCAGTGACAGTGAAGGAACAGCGATATAGTTCCAGGTCAGGATGGTGTGTGACTTAGGGTTGGGTTTGCCGTTGTTGTTTCCAGTGCCTCGGTCGATGCCGGGTGGTCCGTCCGGTTTCATTCCTTTTTATTGACTTCGTAGCAGTTCGGTACAACTGAGTGGCTTGCTCGGCCATTTCAGAGGGCATGTAAGAGTTAACCACATTGCTGTGGGTCTGGAGTCACATGTAGGCCAGACCAGTGAAGGACAGCAGATTTCCTTCCCTAAAGGACATTGGTGAACCAGATGGGTTTTTACAACAATCGACAATGGTTTCATGGCCATCATTAGACTAGCTTTTAATTCCAGATTTATTAATTAAATTCAAATTCCACCTTCTGCTGGGTGGGATTCGAACCCATGTCTCCAGATCAATACCCTGGGTCTCTCGGTAACTAGTCAGTGATAATACCGCCTACTCTTCACTGTCAAAGACACAAGGAACATCCCAAGAATACTTAAAAAATCAAGAGGTAAAAGGCAGGAACTTCAAACAATCACAATCACTCGGGAAAAAGTACTGAGAACGAAAGGCTGACAAGTCCCCTGGACCTTATGGCTTGCATCCTCGGGTTAGGATCCTAGAAGTGGCTGCAGAGATAGTAGATGTTTTGGTTGTGATCTTGTAAAATTCCCTCGATGCTGGAAAGGTCCCATTGGATTGGAAAATTGCAAATATAACACCTCCATTAAAGAAAGGAGAGACAGAAAGCAGGAAACATCTGTCATAGAGAAAATGCTAGAATCCATTATTAAAGAGGTAATAGCAGGACATTTAGAAAATCATAATGCAATCAGGCAGAGTCAACATGGTTTTGTGAAAGGGAAATCGTAATTGACAAATTTATTAGAGTTCTTTGAGGAAGTAGCAAGCAACATGGATAAAGGGGAATCTGTAGATGTCATGTACTTGGAGTTCCAAAAGGCATTCAGTAAGTCCACATTCAAGGTTACTACATAAAATAAGAGCTCGTGGTGTAGGGGGTAACATATGAGCATGGAGAGAGGATTGGTTAGCTAACATGAAGCAGAGAATAGGGATAAATGGGTCTTTTCCGGTTGGCAAGCCATGACTACTGGAATGCTACAGGGTTCGATGCTGGGGTCTCAAGTATTTACAATCTATCTCAATGACTTGGATGAAGGAACCAAATATATGGCAGCTAAATTTGCTGATGTCACAAAAATAGGTAGCTGTCACGAGGACATAAAGAGTCTATAAAGGGATTTAGATAGGTTAAGTGAGTGGGAAAAAATCTGGCAGATGGAGGATAATGTGGGAAAATGTGAACTTGTCCACTTTGGCAGAAAGAATAGAAAAGCAGTATACTATTTGAATGAAATGAGACCGCAGAGCTCTACGATACAGAGGGATCTGGATGTCCTGGTACATGAATCACAAAAAGGTACAGCAAGTGATTAGGAAGGCAAATGGAATGTTGGCATTTATTGCAAGGGGAATTGAGTATAAAAGTAGGAAGGTGTTTACAGCTGTACAGGGCCTAAGTTAAACCACATCTGGAGTACTGTGTACCGCTTTGGTCTCCCTTCTTAAGAAGCATGAGAAACAGTTCAGAGAAAGTTTACTCGACTGATTCCTGAGATGAAGGGATTATCTTATGAGGAAAGGTTGAGAAGGTTGGGCCTATATCCAGTGGAGTTTCGAAGAATGAGAGGCGATCTTCCTGAAACATACAAGATCCTGAGGGGACTGGACAGGGCAGATGCTGAGAGGATGTTTTCCCTTGTGGGGGAGTCTGGAACTAGGGGACACAGTTTAAAAATTAGGGGTCTCCCATTTAAGATAGAGATGAGGAGAAATGTTTTCTCTTAGTGGGTTTAGTCTGTAGCATTCTCTTCCCCAGAAAGCAATGGAGGCTGGGTCATTGAATATATCAAGGCTAAGTTAGATAGAGTTTTGATCGACAAGGGAGTCAAGGGTTATGCGATGGCGGGTGGGGGGCGGGGGTGTAGGCAGGAAACACAAAAACACAAGAAATAGGAGCAGCAGTAGACCATATGGCCCATCGAGCCTGCTCTGCCATTCAAAACAATCATGCTGATCTTAGAATTCAACTCCACTTTCCTGCCCACTCACCATATCCCTTGATTCCCTGGGTGACTAAAAATTTATCCCGGCCTTAAATGTATTCAACGACGGAGCATTCACACTCCTCTGGGGTAGAGAATTTCAAAGATTCACAACCCTGTGAGGGAAGTAATTTCTCCTCGTCTCAGTCCTAAATGATTGGCCCCTTATCCTGAGACTGTGCCCCGTGTTATAGATTCCCCGACCAGCGGAAACAATCTCTCAGTGTCTACGCTATCCAGCCCCTTTAGAATCTTGTTTGTTTCCATGAGATCACTACTCATTCTTCTAAACTCCAGCAAATACAATCCCAATTTACTTAGTCTCGCATCTTAGCAAAATCCCCTCATCCCAGGGACCAATCTAGTGAACCTTGGCTGCATTGCCTCCAATGCTCTGATATTGCTAATTAACCCTTTCTTAAATGTGGAGACCAGAACTGCACACAGTATTCCAGATGTGGTCTCACCAAAACCCTGTACAATTGTAGCAATACTTCCTTATTCCTGTACTCCAATCCCCTTGTAATGAAGGCCAACATGTACTTGCTTTCTGTACCTGCATGTTAACTTTCTGTGTTCCTTGTACAAGCACACCCAAGTCTCTTTGAACATCGACATTTACAAGTTTCACACCTTTTAAAAAATATTTTGCCTTTCTATTCTTATGACCTAAGTGCAAAACTTCACACTTCCTTACATTATACTTGATCTGCCATCTTGTTGCCCACTCACTTAACCTGTCTCTATCTCTTTGCAGCCACACTGTGTCCTCCCCAAAGCTTACCTTTCCACCTACCTTTTGTATCGTCAGCTAACTTAGATACATTATTCTTTGTCTCTTCATCTAATCATGAATATAGATTGTAAATAGCTGAGGCCCCAGCACTGATCCTTGCGGCACTCCACTATTTACTGCCTGCCAATTTGAAAATGCCCCGTTTATGCCCACTCTTTGCTTCCTGTCCACTCACCAATCTTCTATCCATGTTAATATATTACTCCCAACTCCATGAACCCTTACCTTGCCAATAAGCCTTTTGTGTGACACCTTATTGAATGCTTTTTGGAAATCTAGGTATTCTACATCTACTACTTTCCCTTTAATTACCCTACTCGTTACACACTCAAAAAATTCGAATAAATTTGTCAACCAGGATTTGCCTTTAGTAAAACTATGTTGACTTGTTCTAATCATACTGTGCTTTTCTAAGTGCATTATTAAGACTTTCTTAATAACAGTTTCCAGCATTTTTCCAACAACTGATGTTAGACTAACTGGCCTGTAGTTCCCTGTTTTCTCTCTATCCCTCCTTGCTTGAAAACAGGTGTAACATTTGCCAACTTCCAAACTGATGGGACCGTTCCTGAAACTAAAGAATTTTGGAAAATCATAGCGAGCGCATCCACTATCTCTGCAGCTATCTCGTTTCGAACTCTAGGATGTCGGCCATCAGGTCCTGGAGATTTGTCAGATTTTAGTCCCTTAAGTTTCTCCTACACTTTTTCTCTGCTGATATGAATTTCCTTAATTTCCTCACTCTTTTTCACCCCTATTTCTGGTATGGAACTATGAAGACAAACACAAAATATTTGTTCAATGCCTCTGCCATTTCCTCCTTCCCCATCAAAGTTTCACCTGTCTCTGGTTCCAAGGGACCAATGTTTAATTTAGCTATTCTTTTTCCTTTTGATATACCTATAAAAGCTCTTCCAATCTGTTTTTAAGTTACTGGCTACTTTACTCTCATATTCTATTTTTCCTTTTTTTATCAACTTTTTGGTGGCCCTTTGCTGGTTTCTAAAACACCCCCAATCCTCAGACTTGCTATTCTTTTTTGCAACATTGTAAGTCTTTTCTTTTAATATAATACTATCCTTAACTTCCCGACTGTGCACTGATGGGTCTTTCTGGCTGAGTTTTTGTTTTTCAAAGGCATGTATTTTTGTTGAACATTGTGATTGTTTCTTTAAAGGTTTCTCACTGTTCATTTACCACCATATCTTTTAGTCTATTTACCCAATTTACCAACGCCAGTTCTCTCCTCATGCCGATGTAATTGGCTTTATTTCAGATTCTTGTTTGTGATTGGAGCATGTCAAATTCAAATTTAACATGGAATTCAATGGTATTATGATCACTGTTTCCCAGTAGATCTTTTACTATGACATTGTTAATTAACCCTGCTTCATTACACAATACGAAATCTAAGGTCGCTTTATCCCTAGTTGACTCCAAGAAACTGTCCGGAAAACATTCTACAAACTCATCTTCTAGATAACCCCTGCGAATTTCATTATCCCAGTCTATATGAAGATTAAAGTCCCCCACAATTATTACATTGCCTTTGTTAGAAGCTCCAATAATTTCTTGTTTAATGCTCTGTCCAACGGTATAACTACTGTTAGGGTGCCAAAAACTACTCCCACCAGTGTTTTCTGATTCTTGCTATTACTTATTTCCACCCATACTGATTCTACTTCATGATCTTCTGAGGCCCAGATCCTTCCTCACGAATGCCCTTGTGTCATCCTTTACCACCAGTGCGATCCTTCCTCCTTTGCTATTCTGTCTGTCTTTCTGAAATATTGTGTCCCCTGGAATATTTATTTCCCAACCTAGATCATCATGTAACCATGTCTCTGTGATGGTGATTAGATCTAAATCATGTACCTCTATTTGTGCCACGAGTTCATCTATTTTACTGCAGATGTTCGCGCATTCAGATATAAAACGTTTAATTTCATTTTTTTTACTTCTATTCCTTTTGGTTACTTTATCTGCTGATGTACCATTTCTGCTAAGCTCTCTGTCCCATTCCACTTGTCTTTACCCACAATGCTATTCTGTTCTGATGCCTTGGCATTTTTCTTGGGATTTCTCAATCCCACCTCCCCGAACCCTCCCCCCACTCTGTTAGTTCACAACCTCTAGTCTTAACTGCTGGCTCCTCTTGAGTTTGTACACACTGTCCCTTCCTGTCACACCCTGACTATCATTATCCTTATTACTATCTTGCTCTCTTGCCTCCTCCTCTATAAATTATCACATCTTCTCTCACTTGATCCCTTGCCCCCACTATTTAGTTTAAAGCCATCTCTACTGCCCTAGTTATATGACTCACCAGAACACCGGTCCCAGCACGGTTCAGTTGTAGATCATCCCAACGGGACAGCTCCCACTTTCCCCAGTACTGGTGCCAGTGCCCCACGAATCGAAACCCATTTCTCCCACATCAATCTTTCAGCCATGCATTTAACTGTCTAATCTCATTTACCCTATGCCAATTTGCTCGTGGTTCAGCTAATAAAGTGGAGTTGAGGCCATAATCAGATCAGCCATGATGTTATCGAATGGCGGAGCAGGCTTGAGGGGACGAATGGCCTACTCCTGCTCCTAATTCTTATGTTCTAATTTTGTCTTTGTAAAAGACCTTTGTTAGAATATTGTTAGTTTTGCCATGCCCACATGGTGGGAGATGTTGAGACTCTGGAAAGGGTGAAGAAAAGGGCACAAGATCAATAACCAGTTCAAAACAGCTTAGTTACCCAGATAAGCACAAAGAATGTGTCTGTGCAAAAAACTGCAGACTCTGGAGAAATCTGATAGAGGCTTATGAAATAATGAAGAGACAACATTGTTTATATTGACGAATTATTTCAGCTGAATATGCAAGGGAGGACCAGGTGCTCACAATCTCAAGTTATCTAAGGGCAGAACTAGGTTGTATGTCAGGAGATGATTGTTTTCCCATAGAATACTGGACTGTGGAACAGGCTGCCAGTTCAGGCAGTGAAAACAAACTTACTGAATTTCTTCAAGTGAGAGCTGGACCTGTTTCTAGCTGGGCCAGAGATCATCTCTTACATAACGTAGGTAGCCTATAATATAAATTAGGATTAATGCAGTCTCCTGGACTATTTTCAACCGCCTAAAGGGGATAGGGAAGAATTTGCCAACTTTTTTTTTCCTCCTTGTCTTGGGATTTTATCTGGTTTCTCACCTTTCCAAGGCGATTGCATGGCTCCCACTGGGGTGGGTGTCTATGTATTGTGATTGACTTGACATCACCACAAAACGGCACTGTAGTCTTTTCCTATCTTATTTGTGTATCTTGCATAGTCAGTAGCCCTGGCTGATTCTTGTTAAATGATACAGTCTCCTTAAAGTTTAGGATTTGGATTCAATAAAGGTCCTCCTATATTGCAATAGTGCAACATTCTTGATCCAGCTCCCAGTGAAATGAATGTAAGGTGAAAAATATTCCCTGAATATCTGTTTGCTCCTTACTCAGCTTACTGAGCTGATTGACAAGAACAACTGGGATTTATATAGCGCCTGTAACAACAATAACTTCCATTTACATTGCACCTTTAACAACAACAACTTGCATTTATATAGCACTATTTATGTGTTTCTGACAAAATCTGATACCAAGCCACAAAAGGATATATTAGAGCAATCCTGCTCAAAGTCGTAAGTTTTAAGGAGTTTGTTCAAGGAAGACAGAGAGGTCGAGGGAAAAAGAGGTTTCGGGAGGGAATTCCAGAGCTTAGGATCCATACAGCTGAAAGCATGGCACCAATGGTGGAGCAATTAAAATTGGGGATACAGAAGAGTTCAGAATTGGAGGAGCGCAGAGATCTCCAAGCATATTACAGCTGAAGAAGGTTATAGAGAAAGGGAAGCGTGAGGCCATGGAGGGATTAAAGCATGAGGGTGAGAATTTTAAAGTCTCGTCATTGAGGGACTGGAAACCAATAAAGGTCATCTAGCAAAGGGGTAATGGATGAATGGGATTTGGTGCAGGATAAGAAAAGGGCAACGACTAAACATTCATCATTACTTAGGCATAATTACACAATTATTTCAACTTGTCGTAGGTTCTGTGTTTGAAAAAGCGAATGTACAAGCTTCATACAATGGTCTTGTGCAGCTCAGAAAAATCATACTGTTGTACTTTAAGCAAGTATGGGTTAACCAGACTTCAATGACAGGAATATTCCACCATAACAGTTAGCATCTGTGTGCAGACTTGTTTGAACACTTGCTCTCTATCTGCAGGTGGCTGAGCACCCTGATTGGACTGCTGGTTTTGGGGATCAGTATGATCACTGTAAGAAGCTCAATTTGATGTTAAGCACGTTTCACTTTGTACAGTTTTAAGCTCCGTTAAATGCTCATTTTACTTATCTAATAGAAATATCTTTTGTGTTTTAGATTCCACTGGCAACTAGCATTTTTGTACTGATAGCACCCGGCTGTGGAATAGGCTTTTCATTAGGTCAGTAGCATGCCAATGTGACTACAACTCTACCCAGGATCAGAAAGGAGACAGGGCCAGTTACCCTTCAACCATCTATCATTTATGTAAATGAAAGCTAGTTATTTATTCATAAGATCCGTCTCCTTCACACTTCAAAGTATCAGGAAAGGATTAACAGGCTGGGTCTCTTTTCTCTTGAAAAGAGAAAGCTGAGAGCTGACTGAATAGAATCTTTAAAATTATGAAAGGTTTTGATAGAGGCGACAGAAACAGAGTGCTTCCACTTGTGGAAAAGACCAAAACTTGGGGCCATTAATATAAGACAGTCACCAAGAAATCAAATAGGGAATTCAGAAGAAACTTCTTTACCCAAAGAGCAGTGAGAATGTGGAACTCACTCCCATATGGAGCAGTTGAAATGAATAGTAAAGATGCAGTTAAGGGAAGGCTAGATAAGCATGTGTGGGAGAAAGGAATAGAGCATTATGCTGATTCAGGTAGATGAGGAAGGATGGGAGGAGGCTGAGTTGGAGCATAAATGTTGGCTCTGTCAAACAGTCAAATGGACTGTTTGGATTGAGCGGCCTGCTTCTGTGCTCTTTATTCTATGGCATTCTATTAAAAAGTACTTAAAAAGTCATTTCTTTTGATTTCTACTGACTGAGAGCCAGAAATTTACCAGCACCTCAATATCCGCAAACTTCCCTCCTCGACAACCTTGAACTGACCACCAGATATTCTATTTACAGCAACTCAATTTTATGGCCTTGAGGGGATATGCAAAGTTAAACACAGCAACAGAATAATATTATGCACTGTACGATATCGCACTCCTGCTGTTATGCAACAGCTTCTTGTCTGATAGACTATCAGCAATGTACAAGGGGACACGAGTTCATTCAATAAAAAACATAACCAGCTTGCCCTGGGAATTGTACCCACCTGTGATGAAGTTATTTCATCTCCTTCTACCCTCTGAAACCTCCAGAACCCCTCACAGTAACACAGAAAATCCAGCCTACCGCGCGGGCAGAGTTCCTCTTCCTGGGTCCAACATCTTCAGTTACTTCAGTTTCTCTACTGTTAAATCCACAATATTGCTCTGTTTTGGCATTTTACAAGGAACTTTCCTTCAATTGTTCCTGTGTGCATTCCAAGTCCTCTCGCTCAGCCCTCCTGAAGTGGTAAGCCTGAGGCCTTCCTTCAACACAAATGGTGGTCACTATGATATGACTGAGGACGTTTATTGTTTTTGCTGAAAAGCAGTGAGAGCTGGACCCAATAATGGAACTGCAGCCAGATTGAGTGCCCCAACAAAGCTCTTCATTCCTATCAGCGAGGAAGCTTCCTTGGACATTTCAGTCAGAGTTGGCATCTCAGGTTCGGGGAGCCCATGTGTCAATATGGTTTGAGACTTGAGCCAAGTCTCCATGTCTGAGGGTGGGATTGGAGCTACTTGCCAATGTTTGTGGCGCTGAGTTGCCTGCCACAGCAGAGGTTTAATAAGGGATCCAATGTTGGTCATGGTTTAAAACGGTCCTGTTACTAAACCCTGGTCCTGAAGTTGCCTGCTCCAGTTTCAGCTGGAGTCTACCTTGCCAAGTATGAATGGAAGAGTTTATTTTTAAAACATTGACAAAGTCCAAAAGTTTAAAAGCCAAAATAAACTTCTTATTTTAATGTCAGATGGATTGATTCAAGGTGAATTGTAGCACTGCCTGTTTCACACTATCAACCTGAAATGTGCATGAGAGGCACAGGGTTGAACTGGGTCCAGGCCCCTCCTGGAGGAAAGACCAACCTTAACCCACAACGGGAGGTTACTCAAAGCTGTTCGGTTTCTTGGGTTGAGAGGCACCCCTGCCGCCATTCATTCTACATCTATCAGTGAAGGGTTCCCACATTATCATCAAGTTGAATAGGGTGCTGCTTCCAATCTGATCCTGTATTTGGAAAATATTGTTGGGTCTGTTACAGCCTTAATTCTGATTGTGTCCTTTGATGTGACCAGGGATGATTGATTCTGCGATGGTTCCCATAATGGGCTACTTGGTAGACATTCGGCATGTGTCCGTGTATGGAAATGTTTTCGCCATCACCGATGTGGCACTGTCTATGGGATTTGCAATTGGTAAGTCAATATCAATGTCTGATGAGGAGAGACTGAATAAACTGGACCTGTATTCTCTAGAGTTTCGAAGAATGAGAGGTGATCTCATTGAATCTTACAAAATTCTTACAGGCCATGACAGGGTGGATGTAGATAGGATGTTTCCCCTGGCTGGTGAGTCTAGAACCAGGGGACATCGTATCAGAATAAGGCATAGGCCATTTAAGACTGAGATGAGTAGGAATTTCTTCACTCAGAGGGTGGTGAATCTTTGGAATTCTGTACCCCAGAGGGCTGTAGCAGCTCAATCGTTGAGCATGTTCAAGACCGAAATGAATAGATATCTGGAAACAAATGACATCAAGGGATAAAGGGATAGTGTGGGAAAGTGCCGTTGAGGTAGATGATCAGCCATGATCTAATTGAATGGTGTAGCAGGCTCAATGGGCTGAATGACCTATTCCTGCTTCTATGTTCCTATACGTCTTGGGTGCACTTTTGCTTAAATACAAGTGTCTCTCTGAAAGTGGCCAATGATAGAGCTGGGGTGGATTGTAAACTATTCCAATCTACAGCTACTCGGTGTGAACAATTTTGAATTCACACAGCTTCTTTCAGAGTGCCAACCTTCACTTTTGTAGCTTCCCATTTCCATCCAGTGGTGATATTCTAATGTATCTTTTATTTCCAAGTTTTCCTTTCTCTCCTGAAGGCACTGACTCTTGTAGAATTATAGTTCTACTGGCACCTGTGAATCCTCTGTAACTCGCTCAATCTTTATATGTGAGCCAAAACAGTAGGTGTCGTCTAGGAAGGGCCAAAGGGGAGGGGGGGGCAACACATTACTCTGCTGATGTTGTTTTGAATGCGAAGTGAAATCACTCGTGGTTTCTCCGTTCAACATGAAGGAACATTTTCTTGCCTAATTCTAGAACAGGTTGAAAGGAACATTGAACTGCATCCTTCGTCCCTGTTGTACTCAGAGCACGGGAGGAGTAGCCGAGTTCTGTTTGCAAATTTAACAGGCTTTCAATTAATTTCTGTATTCATCACTGATGTAGAAACACCATAGTCAAAGCACTAACCCCAGTATCACTTCGCTCCGCACCTCCAGGGTGACACCACACCTTTCACGAGCTCTGTTTTCTCACCAAATTCTTATCGAGTGCCACATTCTACCCTGGATTCCTATATATTTTAGTTTCATCGCTAGTCTTCCATTTTGGATCTTGACAAAAGGCATCTGGAAATCCAAATATTTTAGGAACTTACACGATTTTATTTTAATGTTCTCAAAGACAATTGAAGAGCTGCTGCCCTTGGCAGACAAGTTAACGTTAGTCTGAAGATGGTGGATGTCTCATGTTAAAGATGAATAATTTTATGCTTACCATCCAGGGCCCTCAATCGGAGGAGCTATTGTCAAAACAATCGGATTCCAATGGCTAATGGTCATCATCGGAGTCATTAACATGTCCTACGCTCCACTCTGTGTCTTCCTAAGAAATCCTCCTGTCAAAGAAGAGAAAATGGTATGGGATGTTATTTTATAAAGAGAATTGACTTCAGGGAGGGGAGGGAAAGACAGAAAGAAAGAAAGAAAGAAAGAAAGAAAGAAAGAAAGAAAGAAAGAAAGAAAGAAAGAACCTTTTGAAAAACAAAGACTTGCATTTCTATAATGCCTTTCACAAACACAGGACTTTTTCTTCATTCGTTTCATGGGATGTGGGCATTGCTGGCTCAGCCAGCATTTATTGCCCATCCCTAATTGCCCATGAGAAGGTGGTGGTGAGCTGCTTTTGGGGTAGGTACACCCTCAGTACGAGTAGGAAGTGAGTTCCAGGATTTTGATCCAGCAACAGTGAAGGAACAGCTATATAGTTCCAAGCCAGGATGGTGTGTGGCTTGGAGGGAAACTTGCAGCTGGTGGTGTTCCCACGCATCTGCTGCCTTTGTAGTTCTAGGTGGAAGATGGAACTCGTTTCGTAGCCAATAAAGCACTTTTGAAATGTAATGTAAGAAACGCAGCAATCAATTTGTGAACAACAGTGTGATAATGACAAGATAATCAGTTTCTGTGACGTTGATTGGGAAATAAATATTGGCCGGGACACCAGGGGTAATTCCACTGCTCTTTTTTGAAATAGTGCCATGGGACCTTTTACATCCACCTGAGAGAACAGATGGCATCTTACTTTAATATCTCATCCAAAAGACATCAGCCTCGATTTTGTGCACAGGTCCCTGGGATGGTGCTTGAAGCCACCATCTATCAACTGACTCAGAGGCAAGAGTGCTACCCACTGAGCTATGACTGAATGAGAAGGGAGAAAGTGAAGGAATGAAGAGTGAGTGAATAAAGAAGTGAATGAGTGAGAGAAGAACAATGAGATGAGTGAGAACAAATGAGTTAGTGAGGATGGGGAGTTTGAGTGGGGAAGTGAGTGAGGAGCAAATGAAAGAAGGATGAGCAAAGAACAAGTGAGTGTGTGAGATGCAAATCCATTCAGAATTCCGCTCTGACGACACTGAGCTATGAAACCACTGAAGCTGATGGACAGCAAGTTCTTATTCCAGGCACGTTGAGGCACATTCTTCCATGCGGTTTGTATTCAAGGAGAGGCGTTGGACTTATCTCTGTGCTTTTTTGGCCGAAGAGTTTCTCATAGTCCTAAAACTTTTTGTGCTTTAAGGAAAAACTCAAGAAGAACAAAGCTAGTCCATCCCCACACTCCATTATTGTTTCGGTCTCATACATACGGACAGACCACTGGAAGGAAGGAATGGTGTTTTGAATTAATCAAATTGCACAACACCTCTCCAGCAAATGAACACATTACACCAGTCTTGAGTGTTGAAGCGGAGCTGGTGATGACAAGGGGACTGTCCTCAACTACACCCATCCTTCTTCATTTTAGAGTCCGTTTGTCTTTAGGATGAGCCGTTAAACCAAGCATCCATCTGCCCTCAGGTAGATGTGAAAGATCTCATGGTACTGTTCGAAGATGAGCAGAAGAGTCATCCCCAATGTCCTAGCAAATATCTATCACTAAACCAAAATCACAAACTTGTGACCTTGCTTTGGGAAATTTCCGAGCTTACAACAGTGACCACACTTCAAAAGTGCTTCATTGGCGTAAAGTGCTTTGGGAGGTTATAAGGTTATGAAAGGCACTACACAAATACATGTCCTTCTTTTCTTTTGGGAAAAAGACTACAGTCCTGTAATTATAGTCTGCTTCTTCAATGGAAATGTTAACTGGTTTATTTTAAATGAGTTAACACCTCTGCTAAAATAGTGGAGAAAACATTTTATATGATGTGTTAAACATTTGTGCACTAACATTACACTACATCTACCAGTCAAGCGCTAATCCTTTTGCTTTTGTTGATAGGCGATTTTGTCCCAGGGCAATGCTGTGAATACAAATCTTTACACTCCTGAGAGGGACAATATGGAATTCCCAATGACAGAGGCCAGAAATGCAGAAGCGTGGAGCAAGGAGTAAATTCAGAAAAAGGGCTGAAGTACTGATGGTCAGAGGCTTGCAACTCCTGTGTTCCATTGTCCTCCCTTCCAATAAATGAGAATCTCAAACTAGCAGTACTGTATGATGGGACACAACATGGCAATACTGGTCCCAACAAGGAATCATTATACTTAAAAAGGCAAAGAGACATCGGGTTACTAGTTTTACCCCTTTCCACCCCCACCTGAATGAATTTCGCGCTTGGCATGACATTGAGCTCTTCTTCCATCGCCTTCGCCTCCGGGCTCACTTCTTTGACCAACAGTCCTCCCCTCCATCAGCAGACCCATTCACCCACCTCCAGCATTCTCTCTCACCTGGACCCCACCCTCTGGCTTCTTACCCACTCTTGATTTTTTCATTGAGAACTGTCGGCGAGACATTGGCCATCTCAATTTCTCTGCTCCCCTCACTCACTCTAATCTGTCTCCCTCTGAACTTGCTGCAGGTCTCTCAGGTCTAACCTCGACATTATGATCAAACCTGCAGACAAGGGTGGTGCTGTTATCCGGCGTACTGACCTCTACCTTGCCAAGGCTCAGCTCCAACTCTCAGATATTTCTTCCTACCGCCACCTGGAGCATGACCCCACCACCGAACATCAGGCTTCTGGCCACAGGACTGTCACTGACCTCATCTCCTCCGGAGATCTTCCCTCTACAGCTTCCAACCTCATAGTCCCGCAACCCCAGAAAGCCCGCTTCTAACTCCTTCCTAAATTCCTCAAACAGGACTGTACTGGCAGACCCATCGTTTCAGCCTGTTCCTGCTCCACTGAACTTATTTCTTCCGATCTTGACTCTAACTTTTCTCCACTGGTTCAGTCTCTTCCCACCTACATCCGTGATTCTTCTGATGCCCTACGTCATTTTGACAATTTCCAGTTTCCTGGCCCTAACCGCCTCCTCTTCACTATGGACGTCCACCTCCATCCCCCACCAGGACGGTTTGAGGGCTCTCCGCTTCTTCCTTGGACAGAGGCCCAACCAATCCCCATCCACCACCACCCTCCTCCGCCTGGCTGAACGTTCTCGTGTTGAACAACTTCTGCTTCAACTCCACTCACTTCCTTCAAGTAAAAGGTGTTGCTATGGGTACCCACATGGGTCTTAGTTATGCCAGTCTTTTAGTGGGATACTTTGAACATTCCTTGTTCCAGTCCTACTCAGTCCCCCTCCCCCAACTCTTTTTCCAGTACATTGATGACTGTATCAGTGCCGTATCCTGCTCCTGTCCCGAACTGGAAAACATTATCAACTCTGCTTCCAATTTCCATCCTTCTCTCACCTTTACATGGTCTATCTCCGACACTTCCCTTCCCTTCCTCAACTTCTCTATCTCCATCTCTGGGGATAGGATGTCCAGTAAAATTCATTGCAAGCCCACCAACTCCCACAGGTACCTCAACTACACTTCTTCACACCCTGCCTCCTGTAAGGACTCCATTTCATTCTCCCAGTTTCTCTATCACCGACGCATCTGCTCTCATGATGCAACCTTCCACAACAGCACCTCTGATATGTCTTCCTTTTACCTCAACCGAGAAGTCCCCCCCACCGACTATGGTTGACAGGGCCTTCAACTGTGTCCGGCCCATTTCCCGCACTTCTGCCCTCGTGCTTCCCCTCCCTCCCAGTACCACGACAGGGTTCCCCTTGTCCTCACTTTCCACCCCACCAACCTCCGCAGCCAGAGGATCATCCTCCGCCATTTCCGCCACCTCCAGCGTGATGCCACCACCAAACACATCTTCCCCTCCCCTGTCAGCATTCCGAAGGAATCGTTCCCTCCGTGACACCCTGGTCCACTCCTCCATTACCCCCAACACCTTGTCCCCTTCCCATGCAACTGCAGGAGGTGTAATACCTGCCCTTTTACCTCCTCACTCCTCACTATCCAAGGCCCCAAACACTTCTTTCAGGTGAAGCAGTGATTTACTTGTACTTCTTTCAATTTAGTATACTGTATTCGCTGCTCACAATGCAGTCGCCTCTACACTGGGGAGCCCAAACGCAGACTGGGTGACTGCTTTGCTGAACACCTCCGCTCAGCCCGAAAGCATGACCCCGAGTTTCCGGTTGCTTGCCATTTCAACACTCCCCCCTGCTCTCATGCCAAAATTTGTGTCTTTGACCTGCTGCAGTGTTCCAGTGAACATCAACACAAGCTCTGTGAGCAGCACCTGATCTTTTGATTATGCACGCTACAACCTTGCAGACTGAACATTGAATTCAATAACTTCAGAGCATGACTGGCCTTTTTAAAATATTTTATTTTTGAACCATGTGCCTGCTTTTCATGTCGTCATGTAGCCACTCATTATTCCACTTTCAACACTCTCTCTGGACTAATGCTTTGTCTTTCACCATAAGCATTAACACACTCTTTGCCTTTGTCCCAGGACAGCTTTGTTAATCACCCTCTGCCCTATCAAACACCTGCCCTTTTGTTCTCTCCCCCACTCTTCACTTGCTTAAAACCTAATTCTTTTCTAACCTTTGCCAGTTGTGATGAAACGTCACAGACCTGAAATGTTAACTTTGCTTCTCTCTCCACACATGCTGCCAGACCTGCTGAGTCTACAGCACAGGAACAAGCTATTTGGCCCAACTTCTTTATGTCGGTGTTTATGCTCCACAAGAACCTCCTCCCACTCCACTTTATCTGAACCTATCACCCTGTCCTTCTATACCTTTCTTCCTCGTGTGCTTATTTAGCTTCTCCTTCAATGCAGTTATGCAATTTGCCTTAACTACTCCACGTGTGAGCGAGTTTCAACTTCCAACCACTCTTTGGCTGTGGTCTAACCAAAGTTTGATGCAAGTTTAACATAACTTCTCAATTGTTCTTCAATTCCGTCCCCTTAGAAATGAGTCCCAATGCTTGGTTTGCTTTTTTATAGTATTAATAACCTGTGTTGCTACTTTCAGTGATTCAGTCGGACCCTTATTGTTCAAGCAATTTGTGGCCTCCTTACTCTACTGACCAAAACCTCACTTTTTTGTATTGAAATTCATTTGCGATTTATATGTCCATTCTGCAAGTTTATTAATATCTTGCTGTATTTTATCAGAGGTTTCCTCAGTATTTCCTCTACTCTCCAATTTCGTGTTGTCTGCAAATTTTGAAATTGTTCAAGTAAATTTTAAGCAACGGCTATTTCAGCACCTATCTCTATGGAACACCACTTCCCACCTTTTGCCAGTCTGAGGAGGTACCGTCAACCCCGACTCTGTGTCCTGTAGCTAACTTTCTCGCCATTCTGCGACCTATCCCCTTACTTCAGATGCTCTGACCTTAGTCATGAGTCTACGATGTCGTACCTTATCAAAGGCTTTTTGAAAATCAGAATATATTACATCTATGACAATACCCGTGTCTATTTTTGTTACTTCTTCAAACAATTAAATTGGTCAAGCATGACCTTCTTTGTTGAAGTCTGTGCTGACTACTCTTATGATTTTTTTGGTTATTTAGTTTCTGGTTTCTGAGTAAAGGTTCCATTATTTTGCAGACCACTCACATCAGGAGAACTGGTTTAAAGTTCCTTGGACAGCGATTAGAATTTGGGGGTGAAACAGGTCAGCACAAAATGGGGTCACAGCAACTCGGCAGCCGATCTTTTTTCACCATGCCAGCTTTTATTTTCCATTGACTTGGAAAATATTGCCAAGATTTTTAATTACAAGCCAAGTAAAAGCGATGGTGAGACGAGGAATGGAGTCTCCAAAATGAGTTTGACTTGTTCTGCGAACTTCAATGGAAAGAAGTCAGCTGCGGCAAAATTCGGCTGCCGATTCACAACGAGCCTGATTTGTGCTGCTGGCGGAGACCAATTTCATCCCGGCTTGTGCTTTGAGCCCCAGAACGTGAAGGGGTCTGCACCAATCTGCTGTTGCAGTTCATCTAAACATTTAAACTTGGGATTCCCCACTGGCTTCGTGAGTTTATCCATTAAATAATTGAGACACAGAGACCAGAAAAGTCTCACGTTCAATTCTCAACTGGTGTTAAACTAGCGGTTCTTGGTAGGAATACTATGATTATCCTTCTTGCTTTTGGTTTTACAGCTAATATTCTTAGGCACTTTCCTGTGGTCCTGCGAGAAAGCACGCGTGTCAGCATTGGGTAAAGATAGATCATCTCTAATACTTTCGACAGCTCAAGGATTGACTTCTATCTGTGAAATTGGACTCCAGTCCCCAGGTCAAAGAAACAAAATCTAGTAAAGAAAGACTTGTATTTATTTCGAATCTCAGGACAGTCCAAGCACTTTACAACCAATGAAGTTATTTTGAAATGTAAGAAACATAGCAGCCAATTTTCACATAGTAGTTTTTCACAAAAATCAATGTGATAATGACCAGGTCATCTGTTTTAGGTGTTGGCTGAGGAATAAATTCTGACCAGGACATCATTGAGAACTGCCCTACTCTTCTTCAAATAATGCACTGGGATCTTTTGTATCCATGTGAGAGCGTAGACCTGGTTTAACATCTCATCCAAAAGATGGCAGCTTGAACAGTGCAGTGCTTCCTCAGTACTGCACTGATGTGTCAGCCTCGATTTTGTGCTCAAGTCTCGGGAGTTGGGCTTGAACCCAATGTTGTGTGATAGCTTGGACAAGTGCTTTGACTGTGTGAACCAATCAGTCGTTGCAGACACACTGAGTGCTATATTCACTCTATTCAATGCACCTGAAGAAATAATTTCTGACAATGGGCCACAGTATACGGGCAAACCTTTCAGGGGTATGTGCGCCAAATGGGGCGTAAACCATGTATCGTCCTCACATTACCCCAGGGCGAATGGTCTCGCCGAGTGAATGGTTCACACAGTCAAAGCACTTATCCTAAAGTGTAGGACAACAAAACAAGATTTTTGTGTTGCCATGCTTCACCTCAGAGCATAAAACACTTGCTCCGGTGTTTGGGATCACAAGGTTCCACACTTACCTGTTTGGTAAACAGTTCACGGTTGAACACAAGCAAACAGAAAACAGGGCAACCACAGAAGGAAAACACCAGAGACCTGCATAAATGCATGCCGACACATGAGGTTCACAGCAAAACAGACCTGAGATAAGACCCAGAGAAGAGTAATTCTCAGCCAGATGATGAACAGGTGTTCCACATTGCGATCCTGACGCACCAAGTTGATGAAGTAGGGCGGCACAGTGGCGCAGTGGTTAGCACCGTAGCCTCACAGCTCCAGGGACCCGGGTTCAATTCTGGGTACTGCCTGTGTGGAGTTTGCAAGTTCTCCCTGTGTTTGCGTGGGTTTCCTCCGGGTGCTCCGGTTTCCTCCCACATGCCAAAGACTTGCTGGTTGATAGGTTAATTGGCCATTATAAATTGCCCCTAGTATAGGTAGGTGGTAGGGAATAATAAGGACAGGTGGGGATGTGGTAGGAATATGGAATTAGTATAGGATTAGTATAAATGGGTGGTTGATGGTCGGCACAGACTCAGTGGGCCGAAGGGCCTGTTTCAGTGCTGTATCTCTAAATAAATAAAAAACTGGAAGCTTTCGCCACTATGAACATCATGTGCCCAAAGAAAGCTAGCAAACATACACTCAGGTTCAAGATTGACATCGGTGCTAATGCAAATATCCTTCCAATCCAAATTCTAAAGGACATGTACCGGAGTCATTGGAAATCAATGAAACAACCGACAACTGCATGCAACGCATCACCCACCCCTTGCAGTGGCACACTACAATGCAATGCAGATACGGCAAGTCGGCATGGAAACCACAAGCATTCTACCTAGGAGATTCGAGCAGGCCAGCAGTGCCGGACTACCAGCGTGCAAGGACCTTAACATCATAAATATCCACAAGAACACTGCCAAGGGGAAATCTCCAAGGACTGAAACCTGCTCGCAGACTCTGGCCAGCATCAAACGGTGAAGACTGGAAACACAGCAACAGCACAACCATGCTGTGCCTTCACTATTTTTCTCTGGAGAACTGCCAGCACCACAATGAGCCAAAACGGACAGGTACCTCCATAAGGCCAAGTACTCTTTGCTCAACAAGTCCTCGACCTTGTGCCCAAAACCTTCAGACACAGAGGATGAGGAGAGGCGAAGGACACGCAATGCTCTGAAGAGGCAGAAGAGGAATGAGTTGAAGCATTATCTGTTGGTTCTTTGAGAAGAGGTGCCGGATCTTTCCAAGAATGACAAGGCCTCAATGGTGGTCATCTTGAGAAAAGCAACAGAGTATGTTAGCAGGTTGAAGGCAGAGCAACAGAAACTGAATGCAGAAAGGGAGAAAAAACAACAACAGCTGAGATGCAAATTCTCAGAGCAAGAGTTGGCAACCCACCGAGACGATAAATGGACTTTTGAGCCTCTATACTTGTAAAGTTCATAATCTCTAAAGCTGTGTAAATAATTTTGGTGTTGTCTAATGTTACGTATTTTTACTTTTTGAATCCAAGAATTATCTTTGGAAAGAAAGGCGATGTTGCGTGATTGCCTTGAAGAGTGACATCCCTTTAAGATCTTAGTATGCTAATGAGCTATGTGCCACGATGCAGTCATGTGACTACAAGCAAGAGGCACTCTGTCACTGCAACACCTAGTGGCAGGTCCTGTAAATAGTTAGCTCACTACTGTATGCAATAGTTAGCTGTAATAAACCTGTTAGAGATCTTCAACCAATTGGACTCCACGCATCAGGCAACATTAAAAGAACTCATTACGTGGTAGCAGATCCTCATTACACCCATAGCCGATTGGTTCAAGGGCAGGAGTGTTAATTACAGAATCACAGGTAACACCAGCTAAGTGTGGGCCGCCACCAAGCAAGATCAGTTGTCTGAGGCAAAAGATCACTGTTAGTCACAGTGGTGCAAACATTTATTTTACTTATTTAGAGATACAGCACTGAAACAGGCCCTTCGGCCCACCGAGTCTGTGCCGACCAACATCCACCCATTTATACTAATCCTACATTAACCCCATATTCTCTACCACATCCCCACCATTCTCCTACCACCTACCTACGCTAGGGGCAATTTACAATGACCAATTCACCTATCAACCTGCAAGTCTTTGGCTGTGGGAGGAAACCGGAGCACCTGGCGGAAACCCATGCGGTCACAGGGAGAACTTGCAAACTCCGCACAGGCAGTACCCAGAACTGAACCCGGGTCGCTGGAGCTGTGAAGCTGCGATGCTAGCCCATGTGCCGCCCCGATTATTACCGGAAATTAACAATGGTGATTCAGCCATCCAACACCAGGTAAAATGATCCAACTGAACAGCAAGTCAGCAAAGACCTGGAACTCTCATAAAACCACAGAAATCTCAACAGAGGGGAGGCCATTCAGCCCATCATACCTGTGCTCCAAATCTATCTATCCTAATACAATTTCTTAGCTTTTCCTTGGGCAGGCCTTGGCCCTGCCTTGTCCGTGTGCAACTGCTCAGTGTGTGAAAGTACACCTGAGCGCCCCTCCCTCATTAGGATTAAAAAACACCCACCTGGGGAGATGTAGGTGGAGAATATCTTAGCTCATCCATGAATCCTGTGTCCACTCTGAGTCGCCACTTGTATGGGGCAGTGAAGGTGAGCATCAGTTCAATTATGAGATATTTGGAATGATTTGGCAGCAGCATACACCATCCGGTATTGCTTGCGAAAAAGTGAAATGATGCTCAGTGCAAGAAGAAAAAGAAATGCTATAAAAATAACCAAGGATAAGGCCATATATTGCAGCTGTTCTCACTTCTTATTGCAATATAAGAGACCTGATCCTTGAATGAAAGGAATTCACTGAGTAGCCAGATCAAAATCACCAGAATAAAGAAAGACAGACAAAGGACTTGGTGACATGGGCACCATTTAATTGAAATTCTACTCCATTTCCCTTCACAAACAGGTCAGGTCCTCAGTACATTCACATGCATGGTGTTGCTGACACCTTTCATCCTGTTTCATTCATTCAGAAGTGGCTGTTTCAAACTGCATAGGTGAATCAATGTCACTGGAGCTATTCCCGGAACAAGCCCCACTACATTATGCCTGTGGAATCGCAATTCCAGGTGATTTGTTTAGAGAAATATCTTTTCCGGTTACGTGTAGCAGTCATCTGCCACACGGAGAACATGCAGCTGTTTCAGCCTCAGTGCGTTGCAGGCACGGAGGGCAGAGAGATGCTTTGATGCTTGTTCCGGGCATAGCTCCAGTGACATTGATTCACCTATGCAGTTTGAAACAGCCACTTCTGAACGAATGGAACAGGACGAAAGGTGTCAGCAACACCATGCATTCAAATCGAAGAGGGTGCCCTTAAAGCAGAAGTTAGCATCAAACGTTCTTCCGTAGGTTCCCAACAAGAAGAATAATTTGCAACTTTCACATAGTTAAACATCCCAAGGCACTTGACAGGAATGAATGTAGGATAAAAACTGACTCTAAGTCAAGGAAGGAGTAGCTTGGTCAAAGAGGTAGGCCTAAAGGAGCATCTTAAAGGAGGGCAGAGCTAGGGAGAGAATTGGCACCAATGATGGGATGAATAAAAGCACAAGAGGCCAGAGTCAGAGGAACGTGGAGTTTTCAGAGGGTTGTAGGGCTCGAGGTTGCAACAGAGATAACAACATTGCTTTTTCTTTTTTCTCATTTTTTCAGCTGCCAGGCCTTGCCTGGGTGAGTCGCAATGTTAATCTTATTACAACCAGGACCAGAGGGGAGACAGGCGTGGTGCCTCTCTTCTCACCCGAAGTCTCTGCCACCCAATAAAATCAAAACCTTTAAAGAGTGCTGATTTGGCCTCAGCTGGAGTATTGTGTCCAATTCTGGGCAACAGGCTTAAGGAAGGATGCAGAAGAGACATACCAGAGTAAAAGCATGGAAGAGGGACTTCAATTATATAGAGACATGTAACTGGAATTGTTCTCCATAGAGCAGAGCAGGTTAGGCAGAGATTTAACAGAGATGTTAAAAGTTATGAGTAGTTTTGACAGAGTAAATAAGGAGAAACTGTTTCCACGGGCAGGTGTGTCAGTAACTGGAGGTCATGGATTTAACATAATTGGCGAAAGAACAAGAGGGGAGATGTAATCATAGAATTATGCACAAGGAGACCATTTGGTTCATTGTGCCTGTACTGTTTCTTTGAAAGGGCAATTCAATCTGTTCCACTCCCCTGCTCTTCCCCAGAACCCTGCATTTTTTTCCTTTCAAAATATGCATCCAACCCCCTTCTGAAAGTGACCAGTGAATCTGTTTTCAGCACTCTTACAAGCAGTGCATGCCAGATCACAACTTGTTGCAAAAAAAAATTCTCCTCTTCTCCGAGAGGCAAGATGTTGCAAAGTTAGGTTCAAAGAAAAGTTCAGGAAGTTGGTCTGGTTTTCTCTTTTAAAGAGGAGACCTGAAGTGATTTGATTCAAGTCTTAAAGATCATGAAGAGCTTCAGAAGACACAAGTTATAAATTAGGAGGTTCGGGATATGAAGCGATGTCAGCTGGAAACTTGGCACCCAAAGAGTAATAGAATCGTGGCATCAGCTCTCAGGGAGGAATTGAGGCAGATCGTATAAATGAGCTCCAGAGACGACTGGATGTTTTTCTGGAGAGAGACAGATTGAGAAGCTTGGTCAGTTGATTTGATCTATGAAAAAGGCATGGCCTGAGGCGAATGACTTTTCGTAATTGCTTATTTCTTGTAGCCTGCATGCCAAGTCTGAGACTGGAGTTTACTGATCACAGTTTACTGACGCACACCTTACATAAATATTAGGAAATAAAGAACTCTTTATTACCTTTCATTGAATAAACAGACAGATGCCGGGGTGGCAGGTGAGCAAATATCATGAAGAGCAAACATATCAGGTTGTGTGATGAATCAATCATGGGACTGACCTTTTCTCTTACTGGATTTGATGCCTGTCTTCGTCACTAAAATTTGATTGAAGCCGTGTGTCAGATGATAAGGAGCACTTCTCTCTCCCTGGTTACAGTGTGAACGGTGCTGTTTCGCAGAGCTTTGTGAGTAATCCCTGCTTATTAAATTTCCAAGTATTTAATTGATGGGCTATGATAATTACAGGACTTGCTGGCATGTTGACAGTTTGATGGCAGAAGATTTCAGCAGCTTCACTTACTGGCAGCAGCAGAAGAACATGCATATGTACAGCGTCTTTCATGACCTCAGGACGTCCTAAACGCTTTACTGCCAGTTTTTGCAGTGTAGTCACTGTTGTAATATAGGGAAAAAAGGGCCGCCAATTTGCACGCAGCAAGCTCCCACAACCAGCAATGAGATCATGACCGGATAATCTGCTTTTTAATAATGTTAGTTGACCGATATATTCTGGCCAGCAATCAGAAAGAATGCCCCTGCTCATTTTCAAATAGTAGGATCTGAGAGGGCAGACGGGGCCTCGTTTTAACATCTTGACCAAAAGATAGCACCTCTGTCAGTGCAGCACTCCCTCAGTACTGCACTGGAGTGTCAGCCTAGATCTTGTACTCAAGTCTCTGGAGTGGGACTTGAACCTAGAACTTTAGAGGTGAGAATGCTCCCACTGAACCACAATTAAATAACAGTTTTATGGTGCACTTTCCTATGGGCCTTCTGTGCAGTTACATCACATAAATAAGTTCAGCCTGGAGAAATAAAGTGCCTCACATCACACTGACCTCCCCCCAGAGTTTCTGTTTGTTTCCTCCCCTGACTCACACCCTGTCACAATGAGTTCCATCCTTCACAGAATGTCTCCACGGATGCTGCAGTGTAACTGGGTGCTGATAGTCACCTAACAGAACCTTCAGAGCGAGGCTTTCTTGTAAGAAGAAACATTTTCTCTGCTAATCACCTCCACCAACAGCTTGCTTGAGCTTTGGAACTCATAATCCAGAGCACAACAATGTGCCACCTTCCTAGAGCTTTAGCCTGAACCGCGCCTCTTCACGTCCGACTTACTGCCTGAATGCGGGAGTAAGAAATAGTTTGTGTCAGAACTTAATGGAAGGCTCCTAAATTATAAGCTTTGTGACTGAAACAATTCATTCTGCAAGCTCAGGAGTTTGTCAGACAGGATAACTGCAAGTGCTGAAATGCTTGGTTAACACTGCCATTTGGTGGTGACTACTGAGAGTGCAAATGTGCGATTGTCAGTTGAGGGCAGAATCTGACTTGGCTGTGATGATTCCCAAGAATAAATACTTTGGCAACATCCATGTGAGGGCACCCAGTGTCCAAGGATTTGCACATCAGAAAGGGTCAGTTCCAGCTAGTGGTAAGGGCAGAGGAAGAGAAAGGGAGACATTTTGTCATGGTTTAAACCATCTAACATGTCCCTTTCTGAGGATGGTGGAAGGCATCTAGTTTTGGGTGACAAAACTGAATTCCATCTCAGACTGATTTTAAATTAAATCTCACAAACCATAGGAACAGGAGTAGGCCATTCAGCCCTCGAGCCTGCTCCACCATTCAATTAGATCATGGCTGATCTGTCTTGAAAGCTCCAATCGTCCGAGCATCCAGAGTCTTTTTGGGGATGAGAATTTCAGATTTCTATCAGCACTTTTGTGAAAAAGTGCTTCCTGATTACCTTCTAACTGGCCTTTCTTGGACACCCAAATTTCTCTGCTCCTCCGTTTCTAGTTTCTCAACATTAAGAAAATAGCCGATTTATCATTCTTGGGTCCCAAGTAAATGAATGACCTCACACTTGCATTGTCAAACTTTAAAAGCGATGCTGCAGTTCATTTTAATGTTTTTCCTGACATTACAAAAGTGACAATTCAGAAGTAGTTAGTTGGCTGTGAAGTGCTTTGAGATGACCGAAGGTGGCGCAAAGCCCTATAGGTGTCAGCTGAGAGCATTCTCGCGCCTCTGTGCCCCTTCCAGAAAACTGAGCACAAAATTCAGGCTGACATTTCTCCTGAGGGAGTGATGCACCGTCGGAGATGGCAGCTTTCAGATGAGATGTAAAGTAGAGGACCCATCTGCCTTCTCAGATGGATGTAAAAGATCCCACGGTGCTATTTTGAAGAAGAGCACAGGAGAGTTATTCCTGGTGTCCAGGCTATTATTTATACCTCAATCAACAACAAAAACCCCCCAGACTTTTATCACATTATCAAGTTGCTGTCGTGGGATCTTGCTATGCACAAATTGGCTGCCGTGTTTTGTACACTTCAAAAGTCACTCACTGGCTGCAAATCAGTTTGGGATATCTTGAGGTTGTGAAAGGCGCTCTGTGAACGCAAGTCTTTCTTTCCACGTGACAGAACATCTTCTCAAAGGCAATTAGGAATGGGCAAAACCGACATCCAAAAAGCGAATACATTTTTTGAAATGGTGACGGAAAATCAAATTTTAAAAAAGGACACTTTTCTTCAGTTTAATTTGGATCAGTGACCGAGGTCATCCTCAGAGGAGAGGAGAGGAGAGTCTCGCACCTGAACTTACTCCGACGCTGGGGGTCAGCTGTTGCTATGGCCGTTGCTAAGGCCGGCTGAAAGTCGAGAGTCGGAACCAAAGTGTCAGCTGCGTACTTCCGGAAGCCGGGGTGGCGGTGACACACGGTACGTTGGCGGGGTCCGCGGGATATCCGGTCCGTGTGGCAGCGCCGTGGGTAATTTTTTTTGTCCCCCTCTCTCGAAATGGCGCTTCTCTGACCGGAAGCAGACGCCGAGCTGTCCGCCGAGAGGAAGGTTAGCGCTTATTTACATCCAGAGGGTGGAAATAAAGAGGCACATCCGGTTTGTGCAGCCCATCAGGCTGCCCCGGGGCTGGGCCTCGGCCTGGGCCACGCCTGCCTCTGGGGCTGGGCGACTGGGCAGGGAGACTGAGTCTCTCTCCCTCGTGGGGAAAAAGGAACAGCTGAAGCTCCCCGCCAGGGATCAGAGCTGTAAATTGGCTGATTGCAGTAAAAGGGCAGCTTCAGGACTGATGAGCAGCAAATGTTTCTTCACACAAAGAGACATCAAAGCATAGAAGAGAAATAAAACGCACAACATCCAGCATCTGTACAGGAAGGGCAGGTTTCATCAAGTCTTTTCTCTTTCGAGATGCTGGCTCAACTGCTGTCTATTTCCAGCTGTTTTTGCTTTTGTTCAATGTTTCCACCATATGCAATTTTTCCTTTTTTGGAATTTTTCCATGAAATGAACTTTTATAGGGTGGAGGATGAGATGTTGGAGCATCAACTGAATATAGCTTTCTCTCATTCTGTGGTGTGGTATGGGAGGGAGGGGAACCCTGGATACATTTAAGAAACATTGGGATGCAGCACTGAAAGGATTGGAGGGTGAACCTGAGTTCACCAGTCCTTACTCATCTGCAATTATGTTGTAATCTCCGAACTCAACACAGGCTTGGAATCAAAACTGGTCTGTAATGCGTGTATGCCCAGACTGTTGGAGTGTACCTCAGAGGAAATCACTTCTTTATCATAGATAACTTCTGTATGTTGGCATCCTTCCATCTACGAAAGATGGCGGACATGCAACAAACAGTCCATTTAGGTGGGGTGTCTTCTCTTGGTGCACCTTTGCTGATGGCTGTGAAGGCCAATCCTGAAGAAGCAGGTTCTGCCAAAAGTGCTGTGCGTGAAGCTGCCAAGTGACACTGAATTGTTTTCAGCATTGGTGTTTGTTGTCAAGCTGCTGTCGCCACTGGTTGTCGTGGCAGTGCACGCCAGTCCACAGGATGTGTCACCATTTCCCTCTTTTGTTAGCTAGTAACTCCCAGGTGCAAGAGGGCCTTCATGTCACGCTTGCAAGCATATTTGAAATGGAGTTTTGGGCACCCCACTGGTCATCTGGCCTCGGCTACCTCACCCGACAGACGGTCTTTGCGTATGCGACCGTCTTCCTTCCATACTGCAGACATGTCTAATCCACCGAAGCCGCCTCTGTTTGATTAGAGCCAACACATTTGGGAGCTCTGCCTTTGAGAGGACTGCCACATTTGTGATTTTGTCCTGCCATGATATACCCATAATGCACTGCAGACAGTGAAGATGGAAATTATTGAGCTTCTTTTACAGCTACCATAGTTTATTTATTGTATTATAATGTTGGTGTTTCAGTAGCTAATCTAGATTGCTGTCCAACCAGTGCAATACACCAGTAGATTTTAAGTAAATATGATGAGACATGGGAATTCTGATGCTGTGATAAACTATTTGTTTCGAAGCTAATGCTGACACAGGATCTAAATAAATCAAGGTGGTTTCTGTTTAAAGATCATAACAGATATCTTATGAGATCTGAGGAGTGACCGGGATCTTTTTCTTCCTCTCAGTTGTTGTCTGTAAACACTTTGATAATCTGCTGTATTTTGCAGCTTGGTTGATACATTTGCCCAGGTGTTTGTAGTCCTGCAAATGCACTGTTCTGGTACTTGTTATAGTGTTGTGGGTACAAAAAAAATCATCCTGTCTTTTCCCCAGGTTAAGTATGAATTTCTGATTGTGGACCAAGGGAAAGGTCACATGGAGGATCCTTCAGAAATCATCCAGAAACTGCATCTAGTAGGCAAAAACAGGAAACTGGAAGAGGATTGTTATCAAAGGATGCAAGTCCCAGCAGTCGAGCATGTTCTAAGGAAAATACTAGATGACATGTCAAATGAGAAACTGACGAGGCACAAAGGATCAGTTGTGGATGATGTAAGGGAATTGTTTCTACAGGCCGACCCTCTCTGGCTTCTCAGCTGCTGCCAAAATGACACATCGGACATTGTTCAAATGTACATCGATCTGACGGCTGCTCTGACCCAGTACTCAGCGCTGCCCAGGTGTGAGACTGACATTGGTGAGCTGCCCGACAGTGCGTATCACATGATACCTGGGAGGGCCTGCAGTGTGGCCCAAACGTTTCAACTCCTACTCAGTAAACTGTCAGCAAGGCCAGCGGAAGCGACGTGGAACCTCACCACAGTTTCGTCAGACTCAGTTCTGAAAGCCATCTTACCCTATCTGGTTATTTTCTGCACCGCACACTGCCAGGAGCAGCCATGGACCAATGCAGCATCTCGGCTGGCTACAGATGAGCTGCTGGCAGCCGCAGTACAGGCAGCGGGGTGTAAGACTGTCACAGAACTCCTGTGTGGGGCAGAGGAGAAAGGCAGGGGAGTTCTAGGAGCTGTACTGCATCTGATGAAACCACAAATGAACAAGTGAGTTTGATCCAGTGTTTGATTGTTTGGCATTGCTGCCCATTTCACCAGGTGGTCACCTCCCTTTGATAGACCTTGTAATTCACCTCAACTGGAAGGGCGAGGGGAATAGACGAGAGGCAGCATCAATGTGGTGTCAGATTTTATGCTGAGCTGTGTTGAGTCTCCATGGTGCTATAGCCAGAATTCATAATATACCCTATGCTCCCAGCAGGAAATGCACACAGCCCTCTCCTCCAACTTTTAGATCTTCTCGCCAGCGGGTGTGTTACGTCACTGCACTCTTTTTTTTTGTACATTTTTTCTGATTTTTAACAGAGTGCCAGTAACTGATTTGTGTACAAATTTCTACAGAAACACGTGGAAGTTGAATCCAGCCACAAAGCATGTATTTCGGTGGCTGCTGCAGAGGGTGAGGAGGCCGTGGCTGGCTGAGCACCTGGACGCAGTGCTGCCACCATCCCTCCTCTTCTCAGATGACTACAGGACAGAGAATAAGATTCTGGGCGTGAGGTGCCTCCAGCACATCATTGACAATGTGGTACGTGGAGGCCGGAGAGTGGGGATCAGGAGGTGGGGGAGGGGGATCATGAGGTGGGTGGGGGGCAGTCAGTGGCGAATTGCTGAGGAGATGTCTGCCTGGAGGCATTTCTGAAAAAAGTGTGAAACTGGCTAACTCATTGCAGTACTGAGGGAGCGCCACACTGTCAGACACGTTGTCTTTTCAATGAGATGTTAAACAGTGTCCTGACTGCCTTTTCCAGAGGTTGCTCTGAGTGTAAACGATTCCATGGTACGATTTGAAGAGTCGGGAGTTCTCCCAGGGTCCTGTCCCATATTCATCTTATTCACTGTTTGTAGGGGTTTGCTGTGTGAAAATTGTCCATTGCATTTACCTGCACAACAGTGACTGCACTTAAATAGCAACTAATCGGGTATGCAGACTGGGGGCATGTTTTAACATCGTATATAAATCAAAGTTCTTGCTTTCCTGAACTGAAGACTGTCCCTTTCACTTCTGCAATTAGGCAAAAATCATCTCTTGAATCAAAATTGTATTGTGTATACACCTGATGAGGTGGTTTGGGCAGGTGGTTGTTCCAATGGACAGCAAAGATGAGTTCAGGAGACAATTGAGTTTACTGCTGGCGAGTGAAGGGATTGAGGAATAATGATGAGAAGGTCGGTCTTTTAAAAAGGATATTGTTGGACCCAGTAGTCTTCCTGTTCCTAAAACTTCTATGTTCTGTGTTGGTGCACTGGAGTAGAAGGGATTGAATATGTCTCTGTGCGTGACAGCTTTATGTTCTGTTTCAGCCTGCTGCGGAACTCCTGCAATATAACCGGGCGCAAGTGGTGTACCACGCTCTCTACAATCACTTGTACACTCCTGAAGCTTCGCTCATTCAGGTGAGTGGTCTGCTCCTTTTGTGTCCTAATCTGCCACATTAATGTTACGCCAGTACTTACAGGCTCACAGTTTGCAAATCTCCCCTAATAGTGTTGATTTTTACAGGATAGAAACATGACTGAGACTCCCGAGTCTGGTTTGTGATGAACTGTGTGCGGATTGCACAGGTAAACTGATTGTCGTTGATGAGCAGAGCCACACGGTGGGGAGACTGAACTGTTTTATCACTCATAATGGTTTTCCCCACGTTAAGACATTTGTTCAGAGACCTACATTGCTCAGTATGGAGCTCTTTCAGTGAGATTGGAGAGGTTGATCCTCCCTCCTCCTCCCCATCTGTCTGTACCAGTAATTACAGACCCAGGACTGTTACCCCCATGGCAGACACTGGCAGACAGCTTCGAAACTGTATCTTCATCTGACTGGCAGTCTTCACAGCCACTTTTCAACAGGACGTCATTGCCCAAGTCACCCTGGAGACCTTCTGGCAAAAGGTCACTGACATGAACCGGTAACCCTATTTCTCTCTCCACAGATGCTGCCTGACCACTGAGTATTTCCAGTTTTGATCCCTGGAGATTAAGCAGACAGTTCTGGACCTGCAGCAAATGGGAGAGGAGCAGATGTGACCTACGATGTGACTAATAACCGCTTCCTTCTGTGTTTCAGACTGTGCTGTCCTGCTTACTCGACCTTCTCCCACTTCTGGAGAAAGCGCATGTTATCCGAGGACAACAGAGAGCAAACCGCTACGACAAAGTGTTCTGCCTAATTCTGACCCATATGGAGGTTGAAGACAAGATTCCTCTGCGGAGAGTGTATGCCAAGCATCTGCCCGTCTTCACAGAGAGGTTAGAAGTGCTGTATTTTATCAGCAGTGTCACTCCCTCACACTTTCACACACACACATCGAACATTCCACCATAACTCAGTGGCTCGATTCACCACCCAGTAGGGTACTGATCAATGCAGACTAGAAGGCCTCATGTTTGAAACCCCAATATGTTCAGGGTTAGCTGATGAGCTTACTGGTGGGAGGTGCATCACAATCAATCAGTCTCGGTGCCCTCGGGCTAGGGTGAGGGCAGCGCAAATCAGACAGGGCTCCCACTCAATACCGAGTGACCCTGCTGCAAACTGTGTTCGGATGCTGGCTGAGCTATAAAAACTTCGACTCTTTTGTTCTGTTCGTCCTTCAACATTGGGCATGTACCATGCAAGCCTGCACTGATGGAAATGTGCCTCAGCAGCGAGTCACTTCAGGAGCGGGTGAGGGACAAGAAGTAGATGTGGAATACAGATCTCTCTGACTAACTCACAAAACAGAACCATAGACAGGTCTCTGACTTCCTCCCACACCAAAAAAGGGACAGATCACTCAACCCTCTGTTTCTTTTTCCAGGCTGGGCATTCTGGTTGTTCGCCACTTGAAGCGTTTGCAGAGGGTGATTCTTGGATACCTGGAGGTGTATGATGGACCTGAGGAAGCTGCCAGGCTCTGTGTTCTGCAGGCGTTCCAGAGCATGATCCAACAGGCCTGGCCCAGGTACCACTGAAACAAAGCGGACTCCGTGAGATTAGTGCACATTGCTCAGATTGTTACAAGTCAAAAACTTTTTTCATGTTTGTTTTTTGAACAGAATGTCCATGAGGCTGGAGGTTTTGCTCAAGTCCTTACTCAAGTTCATATACGATATGGCAACTGACCAGAGCCCAACACCACCACGAGTGAAGGAGGAACTGTTACAGGACGCCACCCACTGCCTGATCCTGCTCAATCGGTGCTGTGAACGCAAAGTGACAGTAAGATAGTGCCTGGTGATCCACCAACACTTCAATTGCGGGTGGGGGAAAGAGAAAAAGGAAGTGCAGTGCGGGCAGTCCTGGCTAATATCCCTCACTCAACCAATAACACCAAAATACAGATTAACGGTCACGACTTCCAACACATCACCGGGCAAACTGTTCCAAATTCAATCACAGTACTCTGACAGAACCACTGTTCATCAATTAAGTCTTTCAATTTGTAAAACTTTTATTCAAAGATAAACCATTTATTCTGTAAAGAATTTTAAACTTTGAAATAAGTGCATTGATTTCATGATCCAGGATTCCAGTTCACTGGCTGTGTTTCTAAGATACTTGCTTACAAAAATCTGTATGCTTTTTAAAGTTGCCTCTGTTCCAGCTGTTGGAGCGAGCCTAAATAACCTCATTGGAGAGTGGGTTCTAAGGAAACTAAGATTGGTTTTCCCACGTCCTACCATTTCAGGGGACAGTACCATGAAATGTCACTGAGCTGCACCATCTAACACATATCTGTTCTGAAATATAGAGTCACTGCAAGTGGGGACTGACAGACTTTATTGTCTTTTATGCTCTTTAGGTTCTCCTGGAAGGAGTGCGCCAGAGCTGCGAGAATGCAACAGTACTGGACTGTCTGCAGAGGGTGCAGCAAGACGTGTAGCAAGTCATCCAGAGAACTGTAACTGTACAAAACCTTAATAAACACAAGCAAAACTTAACTCAGAGTTCATCCTCATTGCAAGTCTATAACAAATGCACCTGTTGAGGATAAACTTTGTGAGCTGGATCCAGGCATGGGGATTAACCCTGTAACAGTCACTACAGCTCGTTTAACATGTTGATTCATCATCAGGCTCAGCAGTGTTGGGGCTGGGCTGCAGTCAGCCTTGGCTCAATGCCAGCATTCTCGCCCGAGTCAGAAGGTTGTGGGATCAAGTCCTGCTCCAGAGACTAGAGTACAAAAATCCCGGCTGTCACTCAGTGCAGTACTGAGGGAGTCCTGTCTTTCGGAGGAGAAACCATCTGCTCTATCCGGTAGACATAAAAGAACCCAAAGCGCTATCTCAAAGAAGAAGAGGGGAATTGTCTCTGATGTCTTTGCTAAAACAGATTATCTGGTCATTATCACATTGTTGTGGGAGCTTGCGGTGTGAAAACTGGCTGCTGTGTTTCTGACATCACAACACTGACAATCCTTGAAACTGATTTGTTGGCTGTAAACCACTTTAGGATGTCCTGAAAGGCACAGTATCAGGTGTCCAGAAATTTGGTCAGAGAGAGATTTTAAGCTACGTCTTAAAGGATCAGAGCTGGAGAATTCCAGGGAGGGAATTACAGATTTGATGTTGAATTCCAGGGATGGCCACCATGGTGGAATCAGGGATTCACCAGAGTGCAGAATTGGAGGAGCACAGAGATCTGAGCACAAAGATGAGAATTGGTGGTGCTAACAGCGGTTCTTTTTTATTTTTCATTTATCTGACCTAGGAAAGCTTGAAAATGACAGTGAATGCTAAAAATACAGCATGGCTGTCGTGCACCTCCTGGCATGGTAACTCCTTGCTGGGGTACAGTCCCAGGTGACAGGCACCCTCCACTATCTCACTCTGTTGGAATGTCCGATCAGAAGGAAGACAAGTCACAGCCCAGTGCTGCCCTTGTGTGTTGCTGTCGCAACCACCACCCCAACCCACCTCCCAGTCCCTCTCACCAAGCACCAGTTCCTCCACTCAGCAAAGAGCAAGGCATCAACCTGGGACATTCTGGTATGCGTGACTCAGCATTTAGATTAGATTAGAGATACAGCACTGAAACAGGCCCTTCGGCCCACCGAGTCTGTGCCGAACATCAACCACCCATTTATACCAATCCTACACTAATCCCATATTCCTACCAAACATCCCCACCTGTCCCTATATTTCCCTACCACCTACCTATACTAGTGACAATTTATAATGGCCAATTTACCTATCAACCTGCAAGTCTTTTGGCTTGTGGGAGGAAACCGGAGCACCCGGAGAAAACCCACGCAGACACAGGGAGAACTTGCAAACTCCACACAGGCAGTACCCGGAATCGAACCCGGGTCCCTGGAGCTGTGAGGCTGCAGTGCTAACCACTGCGCCACTGTGCCGCCCACTGATCCACTGGGAGAGCCATTTGAAAAGGATGTTGAAGATGAAGAATTCTCTAAACGTTTTGCTCATCCATTTAACTGCACAGGAGACCCGTACCTGATGACTGCACAGGCAGTTCAGTTGCAGTCTGCCTTCAGGTAGCAGCAGCTGGCACCAGGTCTTTGTCAGTCAGTGGCAATGCTGTTCAGTATGGAGAGATCTCAACTGAGACACATGCAGATAATTACTGGAATACTTTTCTAATACTAGATGCACTGTTAGGTTACATCCTTTATTCATAATTTTATACAAATTGGGCTGAGACACGAATAGGGGAAACATATACCACAAGCCACACTGTAAGAATGTTTAAAAATGGTTCTAGCTTTCCTCAGTCAGGGTGCGATATCTGGCAACAGCAACAATTCAACGCCCGCCATACAGACGCCAAAGCTACTTTGCTTTACAATGTCTGCACAATGGAGTTAGCGTCCACTCCTCACCTTCAGTATGACCAACACTTCAATCAAAGCTGTCACGTGCTGCTCGCTTTGGCTGCCGGCTCCGTCTCTTGTTCGTATTCAATTTCAACGTACGGTCGCTTCTTCCGAGCAGGGCCCTTCACAGGCGTTTTGCCCTTCGATATGGAGGTTTCTTTCTCCAGCTCCTCCGTGTCGCTGGACTTCTCCTGTTCCTCCTCGCTGTCACTCTCCAGTTTATCCATGTCCTGTGTGTGTCAAAGACCAGTTCCAGTCAGTTACACCACTGAGCTCGAATGATTGGGGCAGTAACGGTACATGCACTGCTCCAGGCTGTCAAGCACCCAAAGCCGAGTCATGGCTGGGTGCTGCTCAAATCCTATTTGTTTACATCCCACTCCCCACACCGTTGCCCCCCACCCTCCCTGAAGGCTCTCAGTAGGATACAGTTCCAAGGACAGCACTCTCCCTTGGTACTTTATCCACGTGGTCACTTCTAACATGTCAACCAAAACAGTGATTGCAAGCAGGCTATTGAACCATGACAGGCATCACAGCTGAGCTTCATCCTGTCCACACACAAGTCACCTGGTGATCAGAAGCAGGAATGCAGGCAAATTTTAATCTTGGATTAACTCAGAGCAGCGAAGGCTAGTACCTAAAGCCTCAACTGAAGTCATCCGATTTTATGCTGGACATGAATCCACAGGCACCCCAGGCAATGTATTACACGCAGGAACAGAATCCTTTCTTTCTTTCAATACGGATTTATGTCAGAATAAACCTGACGAACAAAGATGTTGTGTTTGTTGATTCAGTTACTGGCCTTGCCCATTGTGATCTGGAACCAAATCGAATGCAGACAGTTGTCAGTTGGCTGTAAGCCACATCATTACATGGTACTTCACCTGGGCTGGCTAATGATATCCAACACCAGACAACATTTACTCAAAGCCACTGGAGAATTCCTTGGGAATGGATGGTGATCCATACCCCCTCTCTCAACTAGCATTGATGTCCCCTAACTTGATAACATTCCCTTACCCTCCATCTCCAAACTTGAGAAGAATTGAGACACCATTAAACCAAATACCTCAAAGTCACTCAGGTCACTCTCGTCCATTTCTTCACCCTCCACGTATTCCACCTGGCCAGCGTCTTGCTGAAAGATAGAGATAGAAACACTTTACGAAGAGAAGAGGAGCAATAGCCAAGTGCTTTGGGACTGTCACTAACTCCAACACAGAACGAATTTGGGAGGCTACATACTTTGAAAGCTCTGGACACATACTGTTCTGGAACAGTATTGTCCAAAAGGAATCACTGACTAGTCCCCGATGTGGCAATGGCGAAATTTGTTTTATCCACTTCCATTAATTTTAGTAGAAAATACCTTGTACACAACACAGGCGAATGCATTTCACACATACATTTACATCATATTTACCACCAGTGTGAAACTTTGCAGCTTTCCTCTTTCACCGGAATCTGGAATTCTGGAGTGAGTTTATCAGACATGAAACATCTTAGTACAGCTTCTAGGTTTTTGTCCAGTGGGTGTGACTTCATCAGAGCGAATGCTGGGAATGTTGACTTGCACAACAAAACCTGCCACACCCTCCTCAATTCTCCCTCCAGACTCTCCCCTACTTCCTACAGAACCCTCCCCCCTGCCCTGGCCCATCTCGGTCTCCATCCAGAGTGTGGGATGCTTACCCATTGCCATAATATGCCCTGTTGGAACTGCTGATTATTGTTTGGGTTTCTGCTGTTCGTCTGGATTGGTCAAACTGACAACGATGACAGCTACACTACCCTTATAAATGTTGCCGGTGTTTCCACAGTGCCAAGTCTGGAAATTCACTTGTGTTACACACCATTTTAGCAGGAAAGTAAGAACCAAGGAAGGAAAGCACACACAACAATCCAAAAACACTTATACATTCTGTTACCATTTTTACCAATAAATGCACAAAAAGGTTCAAGAGGACACCTACATACACCGTGCCAGTATAAGTATTGAGATCATATACCCACGGACAGTGTCCATTACTGATTGTTCCTTTACCAATCAAAAATGCAAAAGCTGCATTTGGATTCCCAATTAGCCACATGTATTGGACAACACTGCTCGAAGCCAGTTTTGTTCAGGGAAGCAGGACCAAGCAACCCAGACACACAAGTATTGAACTAATTCCAACTAAACAACACTGAAATTTCATTCGAGTCAACGAGACTGGACACAAGTGTGGATGGTTTTGTTTTCCTTTCAACTTCTGTCAGTACTTACTTCATCCTCTTCCTCTGAAGAATCTGTCTCACTCTCTTCATCCTGCAGCTCCAGTGCTTTGTCGAAAGCATGAATAGGAAAGTTGTAGATATCTTCATACTGACAGAAGAGGAGAGAAAGGCATTACAAACTCATCAGAGTGAGATCCCCCTGGTGACAGCAGCAACCTCCCACTCACAGTTCATGAGTGGTGTTAGAACTTCATTCCCCTTACAAATTATGCAGAATATTCCACATGCAAGGAAATAACAAAGCAACCATCATTTAACCAGTTCGCCAATCATCGTAATTCCCTAATACCCTTCTGCACAACGAGCTGTAACCATAATAATACCTAGTACACCCCCGACTAGCTACACAAAAGGGTCAGTGTCTTGTTGTGGCCTCAGATCCCAACTCATGAAGTGCAGTGACTCACCGTGCCCTGCTTGAGGCGCTCCAGCAGTTCCTTCTCAATGGCGTTGTCCAGCTGAGCTGCAATCAGAGCCTTTTCCTGTAAGGAAGCAACAATGCAGACTTTTAACCCTCCAGCACGGAAACCACCTGGCCCAACCAAACTCATCCACTTAGGATCACCAATGAACACCAATAAATGGGAGATACTGACTCCATTCGCTCAACTCAGACCATGGAAGGATGTCAAGGCTTGGCGTGGGTGTGGCGATTTACTGGAATTGTACCAGTGATGGGGTACTTCAGTTAAATGGAGAGATTGGAAAAGCTGGGACTGTTCTCCTTTGAGCAGAGAAGGTTAAAGGGAGATTTAATAGAGGTATTCAAAATCATGAAGGGTTTGGATAGAGAAACTGTTGCCAGTGGCAGAAAGGTTGGGAACCAGAGCACATAAATCGAAGGTGATTGGCACAAGAGCCAGAGGGGTGATGAGGATTTTCTTTTGCGCAGTGAGTTGTTACAAGATTTCTATCAGCAACAGTCCTGCCGCAGAGGAGAATATGCCAACAAGTGCTTCTTCTCAATCAGGCTCATCATCCAAATCACACAAAAGTGCAAGACTATGTTTACCTCTCTCCGGCTCTCTCTCCGTTCAACTTTCTTGCTTAAAGGTACTAGCTTCCTCCTAAGGAGAAACATAAGCAGAGTTAGCCCCAGACTAAGGGGCAGCACCACCACCAGCTCCCCACACACTCACCCGCGACCGACACCATGTGCCACATAGCAGAGGAAGGCAAGAACCACCCACCGTAGTTAATGTCAAACACTCCAGTGACCAGCGCATCAGGAGCGAGCTCACTTTTACACTCGTGGGTTATTTCGGATATACTCCAGTCAGACCACTGGTGAATCTGATCTTTTAAACACGGCCCAGTTAACATGGATACTCAAACAATATGGTCAGATAAAGGCAACTCTTGCCTCTGTGGGAGGTATCCAACATTCTGTCAAGATTTAAATGTTATCCCACCCACCCCACCACTCACCTGAGTAACCCTTTTTGTTTTGTGGAGCCTTGAGGGCTGGAAAATATTAGGAATGATTGGGTAACACCGAGTGGTTGTGAGCTCAGACAAACCTGATGTCGGTGGGATCTGGACCCCCGACTGCTACCTGCCCATCTCCCATCATCACTCGTGGACTTGCATGGACAAAGGCAGTGCTTTCACCTTGGTTGATGGTCTCCTTCAAGCTCCGCCTCGCACCGCAAAATGACGGCCCAAACCGCTAAGAGTAGCATGTCATTAGCTCTGATTAAACAAAGACCCAGTCTCAAGTCACATTCCAAAATAAACTCACTGTCTCTTGAGTGTGAGCTTGCGGATGCGGATCAGGTACTGGGTGATCTTTGTAAAACGCTGTTTGCACTTGTGTCTGATGAACCGGGGCCAGTAGATGAGCTGCTCGTCAATCTGTTCTAGAGCTTTCTCATAATTCTTACTTAACTTTACCTGCAAAATATTGAGGGAGGAAGACGTTGAGGTGAATGACCTTGGATTTAAAGCCAAGAGCTCAAAGTATTCTCATCAAACAGATAAATCAGTAAAGATTCCATTAGCAAAATACCAACAAATGCAAGAGGCACATATGGATAATGAAGGAACAGCTCCCACCAGGTTCCACAAGAGAGTTTAGTTTATATGATTTGTAGTCTGTAACAGTAATTGCACCCACATGTACTTCACACATGCCAATACTTAAGCACCATGCATGTCATTCCTCATGTATCTCATGCGCACTATTCCCCACGCGTTATTCCTCATGTACCTCATATATGTTATTCATGAATCTCATGCATGTACAATTCCCCTTATTCATGTACTGCACACATGGACTCTCCCCAATGCAACCCCATGCGTGCTACTCCTTAAGTTAAGTATCTCACACGTGTACTATTCCTTACACACGTGTTTTATTCCTCTACTCTCACCTCTGTAACACAGGCTTCAGGGTGTTAAGTGATCTCTCAGTAGTCATGATTGTGAGCTACACAAAGTGATTAAATGTCTCCATGATCAGACACAACAGATTCAACAAGCAAGGAAAACATGTCACCAGGAAGTATTTCACAACAGGTACCCTGGTGTGTTATTCGCAAACAGCATTTCATAATTGGCAAAGAGCAGGACTATCACACCAATTATAACTTCCGCAGCTTGTACTGTTTGTCATTCATTCGGGGCTTACCCTCTCCCACAATCGAGTTGGAAAGGCAGCTCGTTCTATTGTCTTCATGTACAGGAAACACTGACCTGCAGGATGCAAAATATTAAATTTAGCTCGTGGAGAATCTGTGACAGGCAGACCCACACTCACAGTCACCCCAACGAGAGGAAGCAGGCAAACCCAATCCCAAGACTCATCTTGAGAAATAAATTCACACCCTTAATCAAGCCTGGAATAGAGATCAGCAAACCCACCCATGCGTCATCTCAAGGAATGGGGCAATAACAACTTCAGTTTGTTTATCCTGGTATATACAGACAGTACAGCAGTTTGTATACATTAATATGCCTTCAGCAGAACAGTGTTATTTAGCAACGAAGAAGGGTCACTGACCCGAAACGTTAACTCTGCTTCTCTTTCCACAGATGCTGCCAGACTTGCTGAGTGATTCCAGCACTTCTTGTTTTTGTTTCAGATTTCCAGCATCCGCAGTATTTTGCTTTTATTTTAGTGTTATTTAGCAAATGTTTAACAGGGTTGAGAGCCATTAAACATAATTACAGAGACATTACAAAGTAGAAACAAGCCATTCAGTCCAACCAGCCAGCCAGCCCACACTGGTGTTCATCCTCCACAGCTGCAACAGTTCTAATCCCTGTATCCCTAACATTTAACCAACAATCTAAGCACTTCTTCAAAGATGACATGGTCTGTTTCAATCACAAACTAATATGTGGGTTCACATTTGACCTGTGATGTGACAGGAATACAGCTTCAACTTTTCAATGTCAGGATACAAAGATTGTTTGAGATGGAGGAGGGCTGCTTACCTCTCTCCTCCTTGATGGTTGCATATTGACTGTTGGCTAGAGGACAGGAGGCCCGGTTACACAGGCCTGTGATATTGTACTCATTGCGACAGAAATTCTGCGTTTTAGTTCTACAGGTAAAAAAGGAGCAACATCAAAAAAGGTTCATGAAACATTTGACGTTTGTTTTCAAAAAGCAGCTGTAAAATACCCCAGACATTTTCGAGAATCAGCTCAGTGATGGGCAACCTCGGCCCAAACTGACAAGAGGATGCCATTCTACAAAACGGCAAAATACCCAGTTATGTAAAGCAAGGAATCTACAAACTTTATATGGATGAGGTATTATCTAGGAGTAACTCCAAGGTGATGGTGCATGGATATTTTTCAGACTGGGAAGTGGTTTGCAGTGGTGTTCTCCAGTGTTGGGTCCATTACACTTCTCACTATTTTTATAAACCTGGACTTGGGAGTAAGCAGCAGCTTTATAATGTTTGGAGATGATATGAAACTTGGCAAACTGGGAGGTAGTGATGTGAATAGCGGTAAACATAAGGATCACAGAGACAGGAAGCTGAAATGGACAGAAGCATGGCAGATGGAGTTCAACACTGAAGTGTGAAGTGATGCACTTTGGGAGGACAAATAGGGAAAGACAGTTCAATATAAATGGCACAATTTTGAAAAATGAAGAACAGAGAGACATTGGTGCCCATGCACACAAATCCTCAAAGATGGCACAGCAAGTTAATACAGTGGTTAAAAAAACCATGCGGGTCATAGAAGAACAGATGATAAAAGCAAAGAGATCACATTACAACTTTATAAATTACTGTTTCGGCCCAGTCGACAATTCTGGGCACCACACTTCAGGAAAGATGTACAAGGCCTTAGAAAGTTTACCAGGATGTTACCAGGGAGGAGGAATTTCAGTTACGAGACTGTGAAAACATTAGGGCTGTTTTCCTTGGAAGAGAGGATAAGAGGTGGCTGAATCGATGAGGATTTTTGATGAGTAGATAAAGAATGTTCCCTCTGGCAAGTGGGTCAATAACTAGGGGCCATAAATTCAAAATCATTGGCAGAAGGGACGAGGAGGAGAAACTGTTTTCACTCAGTTGTTAGGATCCGGAATACTCTACCTGAAAAGGTGGTGGAAGCTAATTTCATAAATAATTTTAAATGGGAGTTGGACAGGTACTTGAGGATGAGGAACGTACAGGGTTAGACCAAATGGAGAGGTGTGGGAAGAAGAACGACTACTCTTTCGAAGAGCCAGCATAGGAACCATGGGCCTTCTGTGCTGTAACTTTCTATGATCCCTCTCTGTCTGCTTTGTGTTACCAAGGATATGCTATCCTCCATCAGGATTTTGACCTTCCACATCCACCGCTGATCAACACACCTGCCATACAGAGAGCAAGTAAGGTGTGTGAATCCAGACCAGTGGTCAACAGGATCATGCACAGGATCCTTCAGCTTATTGCTCAAGGCAAACACTTGGTCTCAGTGTAGTACAATGGAGATGGGAACTGAAGTCGACTCACTCGAGACCAGATGCCAATCCTGCCCCAGCCACTGAAAATCAAACTACCTTTATACAAAAGTCACACTTCAGCCATGCTCTGGTTTATTTTTTTGGAATCTTTACTTACTTCACTTTGTAGGAACAAAACTGTTTGTTTCCGATAACATCCCAAATCACCTGGAAATGAGAAACATAATTAAAATCCAATTAAAATTCAAACCTGTTGCTGTTCTGACGAGCAAACTGACAAATAGAAAAGCAAGCACGTTTTGGAGAAAGTCCACCTGGACGAAGACTCAAGTTAAAACTTAGCTTCTGACATATTGTACTGCTGAACTGCATCACCCAAGTCTTGGCAAGTACAGTCAAATCATTCCAGTGATGTCATTTCACCAACACCAGGGACTGGGAGTAAAAGTCCTTACATAGAAAATTTATGGCACAGGAGGCCACCATTTGGTCCACTGTCTGTGTGGCAGCTGAAAAAGAGTGACCTAGCCTAATCCCACTTCTCAGCTTTTGGTCCATAGCCCTGTAGGTCACATCAAGTTAAAATTCAAGTACTTTTGAAATGCGATGAGGATTTCTATCTCTACCAGCCTGTCAGGCAGTGAGTTCCAGACAACAAAAGCAAGAAATGCTGGAATCACTCAGCAGGTCTGGCAGCATCTGTGGAAAGAGAAGCAGAGTTAACGTTTCGGGTCAGTGACCCTTCTTCGGAACTCAGTGAGTTCCAGACCCCCACCAGCTCTGGGTGAAAAAGTTTTTCAAGTCCCCTCTAATCCTTCGACCATTTCCTTGAAATCTATGCCGTATGGTTACTGACCTCTCTGCTGAGGAAGCTTAATTTGCTGACCAGAATTCAAACACAGCAGTGAGAGGGGTGAATACCAACCATGAGACCACCAGAGAATCTTCCCGTCTACAGGTGAGGCTGCCTCGCTGCGCGCTTGTTCAACACTGTCTGTTCTTGTTTCCCCTTTTCCCTGTATACTTTAAATGCCCATGAAGTGGTTTCGTCAGTTATTTCTGGGGGTAGGTTTCTCCAGTCTCTCATGATATTTGGTATGTAGCTGTTCAGATGGGCTTGTGTGCGACATCGGAGAGGCACAGATCGGTGGTCCCACCCCTCCTGCATCAGACTGCTTGTTTCACATGTGGTAGACTGACAATATGGTAAACAGTCTACGCCCAGGTCCTTCTTATCTACTGCATCTAGGCCCCTCATAATTTTATACACCTCAATTAAATCTCCCCTCAGCCTCTTCTTTCCCCAGCCTCTCCTTTGGCTCAAATTCTCCATTCCTGGCGACATGCTGATGAATCTCCAGTGTGAATCTTCCTCTCTCAGTATGATCACACTTTAGGGTTAGGGTGCATGCAGCTCCATCCACTCAGTTACCCCACCACCCTGCTCTGATGCTCTCAGCCGCAGCCATCACCCTGACTCTGCCCCGGCTCCGGGCAGCAGAATACGCCGCCCTGAATATCAGAACAATAACCACCCCCAGCTCTTGCTCACATCATCGTGCTGCATGGCTCCGCCAGCTCAGGGCCTCTGATTCCCCGCTCAGACCCAGTCGCACACGCTGCCTCACACAGCCGCCATCTTCCTCCGGGGTGGGAGGGGGGAAAACAGGCGCAGGTTCTCGCGAGAGCGGGACGGGCGGGGGGGGGGGGCGGCGGGAGCTGATTGCTGTAGTGCCCCATTCTGAGCGGTTGGTGGCGCTGTTGTGCCCAATGGTGTAGTACCGCCCTGTGGCCAGCGGATGGCGCAGAGCTGAACAATTGTCACCAACAAAAGTCACTGACCGGAAAGGTCTGTTTCTCTCTCCACAGATGCTGCCACATATGCTCAGTATTTCCAGCACTTTCTGTTTTTATTTCAGATTTCCAGCATCTGCAGTATTTTTGCATTTATTATAATTGCCACCAATAGGCTTCTTCATGTGAAAAATGACTGTTTATGTGGAATGAATGAAAGTTACTGACCATGTACGTCACAGGCTCTCCACCCATTCTCCCTGCCTTATTCCATTCAGCAAAGACTTACATTTCTAGAGCGGTTTTCAGGACATCCTGAAACGATTGACAACCAACGTGGGATTTGAAACTCAACTATGGGTTGGACGGGGAGCATTAGATTTAACCTTAGCAGCCACAAAGACAGCAACCAGTTTACACTCTGCACATTAACGCCGATCAACTGTACTTTTATATACAAAAAAAAAACACCCCGTTCCGAAAAAGGGTCACTGAACCGAAATGTTATCTCTGCTTTTCTCTCCACAAATGCTATCAGATCTACTGACTACTTGCAGCACTTCTTATTTTTATTTCAGATCTCTTCTAGCTCCTTCTAGTCCAAGATCAGATGGATAATGTGCTCCGTCGTAACAAAAGGACAGCACATTTCACGCAATCGCATGAACAACCCAATCATCATATCATTGAACCCGAAGGATCAAAGAGAACTGCGACCGCTCGGAACATGGCCCCTCACAAAGCCGTTTTAGGTCAGGGTGAAACAACCCCTCCGATTCCCGCGACGTCCCCCACTAGGGACACGCAGACTAAGTCAGTTTGTTTGATGGTGATTTTGGATGGTGACTTTTAATTCTTAACTTGCTCCCAAAAGCCGAGTGATTAATTATGCAAATATATGCATGTGCGTGGTGAGGTCCGCCGAAGTGTCAAACGTCTCGTTCCTCCCATACTGCGCATGTGCAGCAACGCACTGTGGCTTTGAAGGGTTGATGCCATCTTGTGCAGCACAACCCAGGGCCTTGCATTTATATAGCACCTTTAAAGGAATAGAATGTCCTATGATAGCAGTTAGACAAAATTTTACATCGTGCTACTTAAGGAGATATTAGGACAGGTGACCACAAGCTTGGTCAAAGAGTCAGTTTGAAGGATATTAAAGGAGGAAAGGTAAAGATTGAGGAAGGGAATTCCAGAGCTTAGGGCTTTGGCAGCTGAAGGTGAAAGGAATGGAGGATTGACAAGAGGCCAGAGTTTGAGGAACACAGAGTTCTCAGAAGGTTGCAGGGTGGAAAGAGGTTACAGAGATAGGGAGAGGCAAAGTCATAGCAGGAGAGTCAGCATTTGAACCAGGGTGAGAATTTTATATTTGAGCTATTTGGTGGACCGGGAGTTAACAGTAGTCATCTCGCACAGGGGTAATGGGACTTGGTGTGTTAGGATACAGGCAGCAGAGTTTTGGATGAGCTCAAGCTTATGGAGGGGTGTGGGGGAATGGCCAGCCAGCTAAGTATAGCCAAGCTTGGAGATGACAAAAGCATGAATGTGCATTTCAGAAGGACATGAACTGAGGCAGGGAAGGAGATGGACGATGTTCTGGAGGTGGTGGTAGGGAGCTTTGTAATGGATAGATACAGGCAGAAGCTCAGCTCAGGGTCAAATATAGCTGAGGTTGTGAATGGCATACTTCAGCCTGAGATAGCAGCCAGGGAGGAGAACGGAGTCAGTGGTGTGGGCATGGAGTTTGGTGCAATGGCTTTGGTCTTCCCGGTGTATAATCAGAGGAATTTGAAGCTGGTCTGGGACTGGATGTCAGCTGGACAAGCAGTCTTAAGACAAAGGAACCACTGGGGCGGCACAGTGGCGCAGTGGTAGCACCGCAGCCTCACAGCTCCAGCGACCCGGGTTCAATTCTGGGTACTGCCTGTGTGGAGTTTGCAAGTTCTCCCTGTGTCTGCGTGGGTTTCCTGCGGGTGCTCCGGTTTCCTCCCACATGCCAAAGACTTGCAGGTTGATAGGTTAATTGGCCATTATAAATTGCCCCTAGTATAGGTAGGTGGTAGGGAAATATAGGGACAGGTGGTAGGAATATGGGATTAGTGTAGGATTAGTATAAATGGGTGGTTGATGGTCGGCACAGACTCGGTGGGCCGAAGGGCCTGTTTCAGTGCTGTATCTCTAAACTAAACACTGCACAAGGCTCCATTGTGTGGTTATACTGCACTATGGATCTGTGACTGGTGAGCTCCTGCTAAAATTAACTGAGAAAACAGGAGGTAGAATGTGCTGTATTGTTTTATAAAGTCCTCCTCACAGTTACTGAGTAGTAGTTACAGTAAACAGGGAAACCTCCACTCAAGGGAAGTGGCATGAACAGCAACAATTGAACAATTTAAAACCTTATTTTCTCCTCTCCTCTCCTGATATTGGCTTTTTGCCAGGGTACACTATTACAAACACCATCTGGCATTTCACCCAAAAAACCATCCTTTGATGTGTGAGCTCAAACAACGTAGGGGGGAGCCCTGTCCCTCGGTTCCTTCTGTCTCAGACTGTTTATCTGAACGCCAGAGACTTAACATACCTGAGCATCCATAACCCAGCTCCCAAAAATACACACCCAGGTAAGAGCATAAAAATACACTGGAGGCATATATTTATTCAAAGTATTTTACAATAGAAGAAAATCCTTCATCAAAGAAGGAACAGATTCAAAGCGTCTTTTTTAAAATATTTACAAAAACAGTCGTGCCCAGTAAATAACAAAAAGACATATACAGCGCGATTATCAGAGAGCCCACATGGAGCCCCGCAATGCAGCTAACTGCAGGATGAAGCACTCTCTGTTCTATTCTAACAACATGCTCTAATCCTGAGCTCAGTGGAGCACTTTTAGCCACACCAGTGTAACAGTTCCATTCCCCCACACAGCTGTCCTCACAGACTCTCTGACTGAGACCTCTAATTCAGTGTCAGTTTGTGCTTCAGGGAGATGTGTCAGTTTATTAGAAGCTGGCAGGAAGATAGATCTTTACCTGAATAGGGTAGTTTGTGATGGTTTATTTTCCAATAATAATTCCAGACACAAATCTGCAATAACCATCCCACCTCCCCAACCCAGCCAGATATACAGATAATCACACTGAACGAGCGGTCGGAAATAGACTTGCTCTGACCCATAGATTATGGGAACCTGTGTTGCTCTGATAATAGTGGTGGATATCATCATCAGAGCAGCACAGACTTGCTAGATCCAGTTACAGTCTGCACTCCACTACTGTGGGTGTACACCAGGTGAATGGAAGTTCAGTGTGATCCCTCCAACCTGAATGCAGTGGGGCGTATGAAGCAGCAAAAGTCGCCCTGTCATGCATATGGCAGGGTGGAGGAAGTACAGTCTGATCCCTACACGGTGTACATGACCGTGTTTCTGTGCCATCAGTATGAATGACCACTGTGATTACTCTTGGTATGAGTATCGTTCAGCACTTCAGCTTCTCACCAATCGTTTCCTATTCCTGTCTGAAAAACGATTCTCACGGAGGTTTATTCCACGGCCGCTGTGTGCCTACTGATGCCTCACCCAGACAGCCAGTCTCCACTTAGAAGCTGAGTCAGATTTGACAGTATATCTATCTCTGGAGGGCATCACAGCTGGAAATGACCCTGTCCACACGCACAAACACACACACACACACACACACACACAACACTTCACTGGCGGTGAATGAGCAGCGATCAGAATGGGAATCCCCCCCAACCTGTGGCACTGCCGAATCACTGCATCCCCAAGTATTGCACCACTTGAGATCAGCCAACTGAGCGCAGACCAGGAGTCAGAGCTGAGACCGTCTGGTTCGTGTGGCTCAGGAATGCATTGACCCACCAGGTGGCCGATGTCCAGTATTAAGGAGCTCAGTCAGAAACTATCAGGCTGGTAGTGTTCTATTCCTCAGCAGATGTGTTGCAAGGGCTATTGCAGAGATTTCCCAATAACTCCCATTGTCAAGCTTTACTCCAGCCACAGCACTGCAGCAGAATGGCATGGCTCAGATCCTCTCATACACTCTATGGTTCCAATCAAAAGTCAATCACAATTAAAAGATGTAGAAAACTCTCGATTCTTGGCTAGTCAGAGCTTCTGGTGTCCATGTCAATTGTAACACGCTTCATACAAGTTCATCCAGGAGTGTACCAATCGCTTGTTGCTGCTCTGGTGCTCCAGCAATAGGTTTGTTACACATTGGACAGACACAGCGTATTTCCAGCCACTTCACCAAACACCTGCAGAAGGACACAGAAGAATCAGAAACCAAGTACAGTCAGTGAAACATCATATAAAGTGAAACACTGTGTACAGACACTGTATTTTGGCAGTTCAACTGTATGCAGATTGAAATACTGGATCAAAGAAACACTTGTGTTTATACAGTGCATTTCATGACCTGTGGACCTCCAAAAGTGCTTTACAGCCAATTAAGTACTTCTGAAGTGTAGGCACTGCTGCAATACAGGGAACAGGCAGTGCAAAAGTGTACAGAATGGGACACATGTAAAGGCAATAGAGTTGTATTGAACAAGATACTGTGTATGGGAAGTATGGGACGACATGAACCAACACACAGTACAGACAGTGTGACGCTGTAGCGAGAGGAACAGTACAGGTAGTGCAACACTGTACATAGAAAGGCAGCAGAAATATTGTGACAATGCACACAGTAAGACACCGTGTACAGACAGTGTGACATTGTCCAGGGAGAAAACAGTGTGACACTGCAATACTGCACAGAGCAGGACACGAGTGTATTTCTGTAAACAGCAATTCAGTTATCAGTACAAACATCCACCCTTGACTGAAATTTACTGCATTGAGTCAGACTAATTGCATATGTGGACAGTGTGTCAGAGGATTCTGCTGCAACATTTCCACGACATTGCTCTCGTCTTTTTTCAGTTGGTTTCCAGCTCTCTGCAGTCACTGTGGTCTGTGTACTGTACAGAGCTCACCACAAACTTGCACTGGGACGAAACAAAACAACTGTTTCACTCAAAGTTTACTCACTTCCTGTGGAAGGCATGTTGACATGGTAACACTCCCAACTCCTCTTTAATCTTGAAATCCTCTAAGCAAACGGCACATGTCTGCTGTGTAACAAACAAAAATGGAGGCTTTCATTTCACCTTGTGTAAACTGATTAAAATAGTCACCTTCAGTGTGCTGTCATCCTATCATTAACCAAACATGACAGAATTCAGGATACATTTATAGATAAAAATTTCACTCTCACAACACTTTTATTTTGATGTAGCAAACTACTACAGATCACACAACCTTACAATAAAATCAGTAAAATCATGACTTACCCCATGTAAATTCAACTTTTTAGCATCTCCCCTTGTTATAACCTGAAGAGACAGTGAAAGAATGAAACACATGCACAATGACAATGACATCCCAGGTACCAGTCAACAGCTCCGCATGCGTCCCATGTAACAGGCATCAGATACCCACACATTACAGATATCAGGCTACAGATATGCACACATTCCAGTGAACAAGCTACAGATCTGCAGATGTGCTGCTGCTATTTCTGGAATTTTGCACGGGACAAGAGGGGTTTCCTTGAGGGTGTCAATGCTGCCAGAGGGGGGTCAGAGAAGGACTTGCTCCTGTTTTGATTTCCTTATTTAAGGAGTACAGATTTCGTCTCCTTACCTAAAATAGGAATTACTTGCCTTAGAGGAGGTGCCACAAAGGTTCATGAGATTGATTGATCAGATGAAAAGATTGTCGAATGAGGACAGAATGGGGAGAAGAGGTCTATATTCTCTGGAGCTTAAAAGAATGAGAGGTGATCTCGCTAAATCAGAAAAATTTCTTTGAGGGCTTGACAGGGTCGAGGCTGAGAGACAGTTTCTGCTTGCTCGAGAGTCGGGAACACAGAGGCACAGTCTCAAGATAAAGAAATGAGGACTGAAAAGAGCAGAAATTTCATCACTCAGAGGGTTGTGAATCTTTGGAATTCTCTAGCTCAGAGAATTGTGGAGGCTCAGGCATTGAGACTGAGATCGATAGATTTTTGGACACTCAGGAATAAAGGAATATAGTGATTGGGCAGGAAGGAGGAGTTCAGGCAGAGGATCAGCCATAATCTTACTGAATCTTAGTGGGTAAACCTAATGAGCACTGACCCGAAACGTTAACTCTGCTTCTCTTTCCACAGATGCTGCCAGACCTGCTGAGTGGTTCCAGCATTTCTTGTTTTTATTTTATATTATATATAATGAGCACTCATGCTGTGGAGGATGAGTTTCTGGAGTGTGTTACGGATGGTTTTCTGGAGCAGTATGTTCAGGAACCAACTAGAGAACAGGCTATCTTAGATCTCGTATTATGCAATGAGAAAGGGCTAATTAATAATCTTGTTGCAAAAAAACCTTTAGGGATGAGTGACCATATGTGATAGAATTTTACATTATGTTTGAAAATGAGGTAGTTCAATGTGAAGCCAGGGTGTTAAATTTGAACAAAGGAAATTATGAACGTATGAGGGGTGGATTGGGAAAATACATTAAAAGGTATGACAGTGCATAGGCAATCGATAGGCTGTTGCCAGCGATCGCCAGAGCTGGCGGGCAACCATAAAGGCGGGGCTAAAGCGTGGCGAGTCGAAGAGACGTAGCAGTTGGCAGGAAAAAAGACAGAAGCGCAAGGAGAGAGCCAACTGTGTAACAGCCCTGACAACCAATTTTATCTGCAGCACCTGTGGAAGAGTCTGTCACTCTAGAATTGGCCTTTATAGCCACTCCAGGCGCTGCTTCACAAACCACTGACCACCTCCAGGCACTAACCCATTGTCTCTCGAGACAAGGAGGCCAAAGAAAGAAAGTCTTCAAATAATTATTACCTAGTTTACAGCAACTGTACATTCCTTCAAGGCACAAAAACCCTTAAAGTAAAGGCAGTCAACTGTGGATAACAAAGGAAGTTAAGGACTGTATAAGATTAAAAGAAAGTCCTATAAAGTTGCCAGAAATAGTAGTAAACCTGAGGACTGGGAGGATTTTAGAATACAGCAAAGGAGGACCAAGAAACAGATGAAGAAATGGAGAACAGAATATGAATGTAAGCTCACAAAAAATATAAAAATGGACTGTAAAAGCTTCTATAGGTAGGTAAAAAGGAAATTTTGGCTAAGACGAATGTGGGTTCATTACAGGCAGAGTCAGGAGAATTTATGCTGGGGAATAGAGAAATCGCAGAGATGCTAAATGATTACTTTGTGCCTGTCTTCACTGAGGAAAATACAAGAAATCTCTCAGAATTAGAGATCTAAGGGACAAGGGAGAATGAGGAATTGAAGGAAATTAGTATTAATAACAAGGTTGTATTGGAGAAATTCATGGGGCTGAAGTTTGATAAGTACCCAGGACCTGATATTCTACATCCTGGTGTTGAAACAGGTAGCTATGAAGATAGTGGATGCATTGGTGATCATCTTCCAAAATTCTGTAAATTCTGGAACGGTTCCTGCAGATTGGAAGGTAGCGAATGTCAGCCCACTATTTAAGAAGGCAGGGAGAGAGAAAACAGGGAACTGCAGACCTGTTAGCCTTCCATCAGTCGTTGGGAAAATGTTAGAATCTATTCTAAAGGAGGTGATAAATGGACACTTGGATAATAATGATCTGATGGGGCATAGTCAACATGGATTTATGAATGGGAAATCATGTTTGATGAACCTGCTGGAGATTTTTGAGGATGTTACTAACAGACTTGATAAAGGGGAGTCGGTGGATGTAGTATACTTGGATTTTCAGAAGGCTTTTGATAAAGTCCCCGAGAGGAGGTTGGTTAGCAAAATTAAAGCACATGGGATAGGAGGTAACATACTGGCATGGATTCAGGATTGCTTAACAGGCAAAAAGCAGAGAGTAGGAATAAACGGGTCATTCTCGCATTGGCAAGCTGTGACTAGTGGGGTACCGCAAGGATCAGTACTTGGGCCCCAGCTGTTTACAATATATATCAATGATTTGGATGTGGGGACCAAATGTAATATTTCCAAGTTCGCAAATGACACAAAACTAGGTGGGAATGTGTGTTGTGAAGAAGATGCAAAGTGGCTTCAAGGAGATTTGGACAGACTTAGTGAGTGGGCAAGAATGTGGCAGATGGAAGCGAATGCGGAAAAATGTGAGGTTATCCGTTTTGGTAGGATGAACAGTTATGCAGAGTATTTCTTAAATAGTAAGAGATCAGAAAGTGCAGATGTACAAAGGGACCTGGGTGTCCTCATCGATAAGCAATTAAGAAGCCTTTATCGCAACAGGATTTGAGTACAGGAGTCGTGAAGTCTTGCTTCAATTGTATCGAACCTTGGTTAGACCGCACCTGGAGTACTATGTGCAGTTCTGGTCCCCTTACCTTACAAAGGATATTATTACCATAGAGGGAGTGCAACGAAGCTTCATCAGACTTGTTCTCGGAATGGCAGACTGTCCTATGAAGAGAGATTGAGAATACTGGGCCTGTATTCTCGAGAGTTTCGAAGAATGAGAGGTGATCTCATTGAAACCTACAAAATACTGAAAGCGATAGACAGGGTAGATGCAGGTAAGATGTTTCCCCTGGCTGGGCAGTCTAGAACCAAGGGACCAAATTTCAAAATAAGGGGGAAGCCACTTAGGACAGGGATGAGGAGAAATTTCTTTACTCAGAGGGTTCTAAATCTTTGGAATTCTCTACCCTAGAAGGCAGTGGAAGCTCAGTCATTGAGTATTTGAGTCATTAAAACAGAGATTGACAGATTTCTAAATAGCAATGACATCAAGGGATATGGGGATCATGTGGGAAAAAGGCATTGAAGTGGATGATCAGCCATGATCGTATTTAATGGAGGAGCAGGCTCAATCGGTTAAATGGCCTACTCCTGCTTCTCTGTTCCGATGAATGGCAGAGCAGACTCGAGGGGCCATATTGCCTATTCATGTTCCCATATTAGATCAGCCTGGCTGTGACTGCAGCCCATTGTCCTGAGTTCAGGGCAATTAAGTGTGCAGTGCAAGCTCTGTGGATTCGCCATCATGGAGGGAGGGAAATACTCTACTGCTGCAGCAGCTCAGATGGTCTTGTCGACAACTGAGTGGTCAAGAAAAGGGCTCTGAGTCTAGAGGAACAGCAGCTGAAGTAATCAAAAATAGATTTAATACTGGCCTCACCATTGATTTTGCCAGATTCCCACTGGCACAGTCTCCATCTGCACTCTTACTTTCTGGCCTTCCCTGCCATCAGCAGTGCTAATGAATTGGGCAGTCCAGAGTTCCACCCTCTTGCCATGCTGTTGGAAACAGAGGGAGGTAATTTTAAGCTTACTCCCTTTTCCTTAATTCTGTACCCTGGGAAATATGGAGACAAACCCCCCCCTTGAGGATAGACAGTCTGAGCTGGATCTGTGGCTCTGGGGCAGTGAAGCTGGATCAGTGAATTTGGTTGAAGTTTGCAGCCTTCCTAAGGCTAGTTTTGTGTTAGTTCCCATTCGTTTTTTTTACCTCTTTGTATCCGTATCTCTCGTTCTGTGCTTGGTGTCGGAGTTTACTGAAAGGAAACAGGTAGATGGTTAGTCACCCAGATCACAGGAAGCTAAAACCATGATTTTTCCAACAGCATAGCTAACTTGCCACTCAGCATTACTTCATTGCCACAAAAGGCCTTTCAGCAACTGGACACTCCCAGCATGGGGAATGGTGACAGAACGATGGTATCTTAATGCTGGCTGTAATTTGAACTGCTGTATCTTTGAGAATTTGTACCAAATGCTAAAAGACTCCCAATCCCCACTGCCCCCACATACTTATACAGACCATGTTCTCAAGCAGCACATTCCATGGAATGGGCAGACAGGTGGCAGATGAAGTTCAATGTGGAGAAATGTGAAGTGATTCAATTTGGTAGGAATAACATGGAGAGACAATACAGAAAGGATACAATTCTAAAGGGGGTGCGGGAGCAAACGGACCTGGGTGTATATGTGCATAAGTCATTGAAGGTACAGGACAGGTTGAGAGAGCGGTTAATAAAGCATGTAGTATCCTGGGCTTTATTAATAGGGGCATAGAGAACAAGAGCAAGGAAGTTATGTTGAACTTGTATAAGACAATAGTTCGGCCTCAGCTGGAGTATTGCGTCCAGTTCTGGGCTCCGCACTTGAGGAAAGATGTGAGGGCATTGGAGAGAGCGCAGAAAAGATTCACGAGAATGGTTCCAGGGATGAGGAATTTCAGTGGTGAAGATAGATTGGAGAAGTTGGGACAGTTTTCCTTAGAGAAGAGAAGGCTGAGAGGTGATTTGATTGAGGTATTCAAAATCATGAGGGGTCCAGACAGATAGAGAGAAACTGTTCCCACCCGTGAAAGGATCGAGAACAAGAGACCACAGATTTAAAGTATTTGGTAACAAAAGCAAAAGTGACATGAGGAAAAACTTTTTCATGCAGCGAGTGGTTAAGTCGGGAATGCACTGTCTGAGAGTGTGGTGGAAGCAGGTTCAACTGAAGCATTAAAAAGTGAATTAGACAGTTATATGAAAAGGGAGAACGTGTAGGTTTACAGGGAGAAAGCGGGGGAATGGAACTCAGGGAATTGCTTCCTTCTGCACTGTAACAATTCTGTGATTCCATGTAACAGCGTTACACCCATGGACTGACACAGACATCTGGCTAAATTCTATGTCTATTTGTGATGAATATAAATATTTATGCATTCATTTATGTGCATCTGCATCACGACAATTTCAGTTGCTCAGTTCTCCAGTTGAATACAATTTGTGTCGTGGCATTTTTGTGTGCATGAAATATAAGCAAGGTAACACATGTTTACGGAGTTACTGAGAGGCAGCATCAGAACTGGAACCGTGTGAAACTGTCGTGTGAAAAAAATCTAAAACCCAAAATCCTGCAAAGAACCATGGAGAAGTTATGACACGGAAAGAGGCCATTCACCCCATCGTGTCTGCGCCGGCTGAAAAAACTAGCCGCCCACTCTAATCACACCTTCCAGCACCTGGTCCGTAGCTTTGCAGGTTACAGCACTTCAGGTGCAGGTCCAGGTACCTTTTAAATGAGTTGAGGGTTTCTGCCTCCACCACCAATCCAAGCAGTGAATTCCAGACACTCACCATCCTCTAATCCTTCTACCAAGCACCTTAAATCTGTGCCCCCTGGTAATTGACCTCTCCACTAGGGGAAACGGAGAGGTCCTTCCTGTCTACTCTATCTAGGTACCTCATAGTTTTGTGCACCTCAATTAAGTCACCCCTCAGCCACCTCTGTTCTAAGGAAAACAACTCCAGCCGATCAAATCTTTCCTCATAGCTGCAACTTTCAAGCCCTTGCAACATTCTTGTAAATCTTCTTTGTACTCTCTCCACAGCATTTATGTCCTTCCTGTAATGTGGGGACCAGAATGGTACGCAATACTGCAGCTGTAGTCGAACCAGCTTTTTATACAGTTCCATCATTACATCCCTACTTTTGTATTCTATACCTCAGCCAATAAAGGAAAGCATTCCATATGCCTTCTTTGCCACTTTATCTACCTGTCCTACCACCTTCAGGGACCTATGGGCGCGCTCTCCAAGGTCTCTCACTTCCTCTACCCCTCCAAATATCCTCCTGTTTATTGTCTAGTCCCTTGCTTTGTTTGCCCTCCCCAAATGCATTACCTCACACTTCTCTGGATTGAATTCCATTTTCCATTTTTCCGCCCACTCAACAGCTATCCTCTCCACTATCAACCACACGGCCAATTTTTGTGTCATCTGAGAATTTCCCAATCATTAATATGTACCACAAAGAGCAAAGGACACAACATGAGCCCTGTGGAACGCCACTGGAAACTGCTTTCCATTCGCAAAAACATCCGTCGACCATTACCCTATGTTTCCTGTCACTGAGCCAATTTTGGATCTAACTCGCCACATTCCCCTGTATCCCATATGCTTTTACTTTTCTGACCAGTCTGCCATGTGGGACCTTGTCAAATGCCTTACTAAAATTCATGCAGACAACATCCGCTGCATTACCCTCATCAATCCTTCTTGTTACTTCCTCAAAAAATTCAATTAAGTTCGTAAGACATGACCTTCCCTTAACAAATCCATGCTGACTATCCCTGATTAAGCTGTGTCTTTCTAAGTGACAGTTTATCCTATCTCTCGGAATTGATTCTAATCATTTGCCCACCACCGAGGTCAGACCTCCAAACCTCTGGCACCTCGCCTGTATCCAGTGAGGATTTAAAGAAGATACTCAGAGTCATAGTCATAGAGTTACACAGCACAGAAACAGGCCCTCCGCCCATCGTGTCTCTGCCGGCCATACAGCACCTATCTATTCTAATCCCATTTTCCAGCACTTGGCCAGTAGCCTTGTATGCTATGGCATTTCAAGTGCTCATCTAAATACTTCTTCAATGTTGTGAGGGCTCCTGCCTCTACCACCCCTTCAGGCAGTGTGTTCCAGATTCCAACCACCTTCTGGGTGAAAAAATGTTTCTTCAAATTCCCTCCAAACCTCCTGCCCTTACCTTAAATCTTTGCCCCCTGATTATTGACACCTCCGCTAAGGGAAAAAATTTCTTCCTTTCTACCCTATCTACGCATTCATAATTTTGTATACCTCAATCGGGTCCCCCTTCAACCTTCTCTGCTCGATGGAAAACAACCCTATTCTATCCAGTCTCTCTTCACAGCTGAAATGCTCCAGTCCAGGCAACATCCTGATGAATCTCCTCTGCACCCTCTCTCGTGCAATCACGTCCTTCCTACAGTGTGGCGACCAGAACTGTACACAGTACTCCAGTTGTGGCCGAACTAGCATTTAAACAGCTCCATCATAACCTCCCCGCTCTTAGATTCTATGCCTCAGCTAATAAAGGCAAGTATCCCATATGCGTTCCTAACCACCTTATCTATCTGTGCTGCTGCCTTCAGTGATCTGTGTACAAGTACACCAAGATCATTCTGACCCTCTGTACTTCCTAGGGTCCAACCATCTATTGTATATTCCCTTGCCTTGTTAGTCCTCCCAAAATGCATCAACTCATGCTTCTCAGGATTAAATTCCATTTGCCACTGCTCTGCCCATCTAACCAGCCCATCTATATTGTCCTGTAATCTAAGGTTTTCCTCCTCACTATTTATGAGACCACCAATTTTTGTGTCATCTGCAAACTTACTGATCATCCCTCCTATATTCACGTCTAAATCATTAATGCACACTACAAACAGCAAGGGTCCCAGCACCGATCCCTGCAGTACACGACTGGTCACAGGCCTCCAATCGCAAAAACAACCTTCGACCATCACCCTCTGCCTCCTGCCACGAAGCCAATTTTGGATCCAATTTGCCAAATTACCCTGGAACCCATGGACTCTTACCTTCTTGACCAATCTACTGTGTGGGACCTTATCAAAAGCCTTACTGAAGTCTGTGTAGACTACATAAACTGCTTTACCGTCATCTACACATCTAGTCACCTCCTCGAAAAATTCAATCAAGTTTATTAGACATGATCTCCCCTTGACAAAACCATGGTGACTACCCTTGATTAATTCCTGCCTCGCCAAGTGGAGATTAATCCTGTCCCTCAGAAATTTTTCCAATAGTTTCCCAACACTGATGTTAGACTCACTGGCCTGTAATTACCTGGTTTATCCCTACTACCCTTCTTGAATAATGGTACCAGATTCGCTGTCCACCAGTCCTCTGGCACCTCTCCTGTGGCCAGAGAGGATTTGAAAATTTGTGTCAGAACCCCTGCTAGCTCCTCCCTTGCCTCACATAACAGCCTGGGATACATCTCATTTGGGCCTGGGGATTTATCCACTTTTCAGCCTGCTAAAACCGTTCATACCTCCTCCCTTTCAATGCTAATTTGTTCAAGTATATCACATCCCAGTATACCATCATGTCTCCCCCTCCCTGATCTCTACACCTAAATCGTCCTTCTCCATAATGAATACAGATGAAAAGTAAAGTAATCATTTAAAACCTCATCTGCGTCCTCCGGCTCCACACACAGATTGTCGCTTCAGTGTCTAATGGGCCCTACTCTTTCCCTGGTTATCCTCTTGTCCTTAATATACTTTTAAAACGTCTTTGGATTTTCCTTAATCTTGCCTGCCAGTGTTTTTTCACGCTCTCCCCCCTTGTTCTCCGAATTACTTTCTTAAGTACCCCCTATACTTTCTATGCTCCTCGAGGGCCTCGGCTATTTCCTCCCCGACTTCCTTTAACAGCCTGAGATACAATCTATCCAGCCCTGGTGATTCATCCACTTTCAAGGATGTCAGACCCTTTAATACTCCTTCTCTCATTATGCTTATCGTGTCTAATATTTCACATTCCTCCTCTTTAATTATAATGTCTGCATCATCCCTCTTCTTTGTGAAGACAGAGACAAGTACTCATAAAGAACCCTGCCTGCATCTTCTGCATCCATGCATAAGTTACCTTGTACATCTCTGATAGGCCCTATTCTTTCCTTTGTTGTCCTCTTAATGTACTGATCAATCATGTTTGGAGTTTCCTTGATTTTACCTGCCAATATGTTTTCATGTCCTCGCTCTCCTTTTCTAATTTCCTTTTTTACTTCAACCCTGCACTTTCTATACTCCTCCAGGCTTTCTAAAGTATTAAGTTTCTTGTGACTGTCATAAGCTTTCTTTTTCTGCTGTATCTTACCCATATGCTTCGAGATAACCCAGGGATTCCACATTTGGCAGTACCACCCTTTTTCTTTGTGGGGACATGTCTACATTGTGCCTGAAGAATCTCACTTTTGAATGCCACCCATTGGTTTGCCACTGATTTTCCTTCAAGGAGCTGTATCCAGTCCACTTTCGCCAAATCACCTCTCAGCTTTGTAAAATTTGCCTTGCCCCAATTTAGAACTTTTACTCCTGCTTTCCCAGCTTCATTTCCTAAGACTAAATGTAGAATTGCACCCCCTCTTGTTGGGCTTGTTACGTGCATCCTCCACATCTGTGATTACGAGTCGTCCATTTTGGTGGACTGGGAACTTGCAGCTTAAAAACACACAGCATCTTAAACAAGGCCACAGCCCTGAACTTTGTTTGGTGGAAGAGCAGAACTTCTTGCAGAGCACAGGATCCCCAGACATGCTGATTCCAATGTGAAAAAGCTCCTGTGGGAGGTAGGGGACAGTCACAATGTACTGTTTGGGGTAGACAAATAAAGGGCCCTCAAGAGAGCAGATCAGGGGCTCAGGGAAGTCAGTACCAACCTGGTGATCCTGTACGCTGACACTTCGAGCAACAAAAAAAAGGTTCATTACTTAGTCAGGGCAAATAAACTAAGGAGTCAGGCACACTGAAGAGCATACTGTACTAAGTGTGTTTGCCGCTCACAATGACCTCTCTTGTACTGCGTTGATGTGCTTCACCATCAATGTCCAGAAGGCAACACAGTGCCTTCACACAGAACCTTACATACAGTTACCCGATGAAAAGCCTCACAGAGAGTCTAATTCCTTGTTGTATTCACCCATTATCCCACTGCTGACAAATTTACTGCACCTCATGATACCCAAGAGTAATTCTCACTTATTGCATTCTTGTTCAAGAGAACACAACATACAACAGCCAGGAAAGATTGGCAACAACAAAAGCAACTCAAATTTACTGTGCTTTTCATACAGAAATATGTTCCATAGTTTTCGCAGAAGACGAATCAGAAAATAAATGAACGCTGAAACAAAGAAGGAGATATTAGTGGGGTTACCAAAAGCTTTATCAAATTGCTGGGTTTTGAGAAGGCTCTTCAAGCAGGAGAAAGAGGTGAAGAGGCAGAGAGTTTGAGGGAAGAAAGTGAGAATGTGGGCCAAGCATGCTGAAAACATGGCTAACAATGGGAAGGAATGATGGACAAGAGGCCAGGGTCAGAATAATGTAGAGTTTGGAGAGGAGTTATCGGATAGGGAAAGGCTTTCGAGACAGGGAAAGGCAAGACCAGAAAAGGATTTGTCCAAGAAGATAACCATCTTTCTTTGTGCTAGGTATGACTCCAACCAGTGGAGAGTCTCCCCCCGACCATCCCATTCTCATGACTTCAACTTTGCTTGGGTCCTTGAAGCCTTGCTTTGTCAAAAGCAGCCTGTCGAGGGCAGTCACTCTCACCTCATCTCTGGAATTCAGCGCTTTTGTCCATGTTTGGACCAAGGTTGTAATGAGGTCTGGAGCCAAGTGCCCCTGGTGGATCCCAGGCTTGTGGTTCTTGGAGGCCAATCATCTGTGTCCCAGGGCACTGCTGCAGGGGTTCCTCAGGGTAGTGCCCTCGGCCCAACCATCTTCAGCTGCTTCATCAATGACCTTCCCTCCACTATAGGTTTGGAAGTGGGGATGTGCGCTGATGATTGCAGAGTGTTCAGTACCATTCGCAACTCTTCAGATGCTGAAGTTGGCCATGCCTGAATGCAGCAACACCTGGACAATATTCAGGCTTGGGCTGGTAAGTGGCATAACATTTTTAACAAGTGCCAGGGAATGACTATCTCGTACAAGAGAGAATCTAAGCATCTCTCTTTCACATTCAACAGTACTACCATCGCTTAATCCCCAACAATCAACATCCTGGGAGTTACCATTGACCAGAAACGTAACTGGACTAGCCATATAAATACTGTGGCTACAAGAGCAACTCAGAGGCTGGGAATTCTGCAATGACTAACTCACCTCCTGACTCCCCAATGTCCGTCCACCATCTACAAGGCGCAAGTCAGGAGTGTGATGAAATATTCTCCACTTGCCTACATGAGTTCAGCTCCAACAACACTCTAGAAGCTCGACACCATCCAAGACAAGGTACCCTGCTTGATTGGCATCGCATCCTCCACCTTAAATATTCACTCCCTCCAACACCAGTACACAGTGGTAGAATAGTGTACCATAGACAAGATGCACTGCAGCAACTGACTAAGGCTCTTTCGACAGCACCTTTCATTCCCGTGACCTCTACCACCTAGAAGGACAAGGGCAGCAGATGCATGGAAATACGACCACCTGCAAGTTCCCCTCCAAGTCACACACCATCCTGACTTGAAACTGTATCGACCTTCCTTCACTGTCAATGGGTCAAAATCCCGAACTCTCTACCTCACAACGTTGCAGGTCCAAGAAGGCAGCTCCCGACCAACTGCTCAAGCTTATCAGGGATGAGCAATAAATGCTGGCCTTGCCAGTCACGCTCACATCCCATTAACAAATTTTTAAAATCCCCATATCGTGTGGTCTCCATAGAATCATACAGCGCAGAAGGAGGCCTTTTTGCCCACCATGCCTCTGTTAGCTTTCTCAAAGAGCGACCAATTAGTTCCACTCCCCTGCTCGCTCCACATCGCCCTACAACATTTTTCCTTGTTAAGTTCTTCCTTTGTCTAACATTCCGGAGAAGCACTCAGATTGCTTTTGCTGAACCAGGCAGAGAATGGTCTCTGTCCTCCTGCAAACCTCACTGTTATTCTTTGATGTGAATAGTCTAACTTAAGAATTTTTGTTATGCCAGCCCATTAAGCTGCTGTGGGCCTTTAAATCCTGCAGCAGCAACCAGGTTTCCATACCCAATCAGCAACAGTACTGCCCAAGACCATTCAAATAAGGCGAACTCTCAAAAATGTGGCACAATCAGCCCACCTTAATTCTGTGGGTGTGAACAGCACAATACCATTATTCCACCCAGGAATCTCAACTAAGTGGAAATTCTAGACACCGCACCATTATGCACTCAGTTTTATACATACATACATGTACACACACTTACACAAACACATAGAGAGATCTCATCATGGTTTCTGTTTTCAGATGTGAATCTGATGTGGTAGGAGGTGAAAACCCAGCTGTGGTTGTGTGAGGATGGGTAAGGGGAAGGTAAATCCTTTCCTAACAGCAGCAAACAGTACCTTCTGCCAAAAGAGCCTAAAATAGCCCTGAAAATTTGATAGCAGCTCTCTGCCCTGAGCTCGATTGTTTGTCTCAGGAAGTTGACTTTAATTTGCAGGATGTGTTCCAAGTTTCCGGCACCTTGACAGGCCTGTACATCATGTTCCCAGGCTGGACAAAAGAAGTACAATAATCCAAGAAGAAAAGCATAGGATTAAGGAGGCAACTGTTTACTTGCTAGGGCCAGGTAATGGTGGCATTCTGCTGTACATGACCAAGTTGCACCAGGATTCGAAGCGCAGTGGCAAACGTGCACTGTAATTAGGAAGATTCTATCAATCACTGCTGATCACTGCCCGACCCACTGCCTGTCTTGGAGCAATCGTAGTGCTTCTCTCAGTGCTTGACCTGGGCCTGCTCCATTTTTATTTTGCAAGGACTAAGGTCTTACTAGCTTCATGTAGGTACCAATACCAAGTCCAGTTTTGGACTCATTACTTTCAGAAAGATGTCAAAGACATTGAGTTAAAAGTTACTTCTGTCATCTTCTCCAGCCCTTCAAGCCTTTGAGATCTCTGTGTTCTTCCAGTTCTGGTCTCTTGTGCACACTCATTTTGATCACCCTGCCAATGGCGGCTGTGCCTTCAGCCATCTAGTCTCTCAGCTCTGGAATTCCCTTCCTAAACCTCTCTGTCTCGAAACGTCTCTCTCCTCCTTTAAGACCATCCTTAAAACCTACCTCTTTGAACAAGCTTTTGGAAATGTGTCCTTATAACTTAAGTGCCTTGGAGCCAAAGTTTTGTTCCACAATGCTCCTGTGAAGTGCCTTGGAAGGTTTTACGCTGTAAAAAGCACTCTGTAAATGCTATTTGTTGTTGAGTGTACAGTGAATTGCAGAATTTTGCACCACATTAGGAGATCATTCAGCTCATTGTTATCTGGGCTAACTCTCTGAAATTGCTCTCCACTAAGTTCCATTTCCCTGCCCTTTCCCCCATACCCTTTTCAATTTCTCCTCTTCAAATATTTATCCACTTTCTTTTTAAAAGCCGTTACGGATTGTGCGACCACCACTTTTGCTGGTTGGAAATTCCACGTCCTATCAATCCTCGACACAAAAAAAAAACAATTCCCTTAACTTTTCCCTTTTTTATTTTGGTAATAGTCAAATCTTTGGCCACTGGTTACCAACTAACCCTCCAGTTAAAGCCCCTCATAATTTTGAGCACCTCGATCAGAATCTGTCGAAATGACAGCTTTTTAAATCTCTCCTCATACTTCAAGTCTCCCATCTCTGGTGTCACACCTCAGTAAATGACTTTGGTACCCGCTCAAAGTCTTGGACATCTTTACGAAAATAAAGAGTCCAAAACTGGACTCAAAAGGGGGGGAATTTTTATCTTGCCATTGCAAGACATTATGCACCGCAGTGTGTGATTTTCTCTCCATTAATTTTTTCAAGGACAATCCCATCATCCTGCCCTCCTCTATCAAATTCTAATTGTGGCTTGCAGAAAGTATAGTGCCTTTGATGATCTCAGGGTATCCCAAAGCACTTTACAGCCAACTGAGTACTTTCTGAAGTGTAGTTATTATTAGAACGCAGGAAACGTGACAGCTAACTTGCACATAGCAAGTTCCAACAAACAACAAAGAGATAAATGACCAGATAAGCAGCTTTAGTGATGTTTGTTGAGGGATAAATATTGGCCAGGACACTGGGAAGAACTGCCCTGCTCTTCTTCCCATCGGATCTTTTATATCCACCTGAAAGGGTTGAACACGCCTCAGTTTAACACCTCGTCCAAAGGCTGGCGCCTCTGACAGTGCAGCAGTCTCTGAGTACTGTACTAAAGTGTCAGCCTGGATTTTGTGGTCAAGTCTCTGGAGCGAACTTGAACCCAAAAGCTTCTGACTTCGACATGACAGTGCTACTTCTAAGCCACAGCTGATACCTTACACTTAATACAGGATTAACACTGCATCTATTTATAAAAGCTAGAACACCATACAATCTATTTTTTGCATCTTGATCAACTTGTCCTTTGGCTCAGTGTTAAACTTTGTTCCTATAAAGCCTTGGGATGTTTTATTACGTTGAAAGCGCCATAAAAATGCAAGTTGTTGACCTCTGAGTAAGGATGTAAAGACATTAGTCAATATGTTGACATCTCCCCATGGGAGTCCCAGTTCTGTTCCAGTGCAGCCACTGTAAATGTGCATTTGCAGATCACTGAACAAATTTACAAGAGAAATATGAAATGGTGGAGCAGTGATACCTCCTGCCCCTGCTGCCCAAGATGCATATGCCTCCTGTAGTTCCTGTACAGCACCCAGAGAGTTAACAGCAGCTGTCCGAACAGTCTTTTCTTAAAAACACAATGGTCGTTTCCTGCCCATCTAATTGCTGAGTATTTCTGCTTTGCCTGCCTTCAAAATAAAAATAGCGTTTGTTTCAAGGGAGTTGCATTGTTATCTAACCTCATGGGGTTACAGTACAACTTTCAGAAGCAGGGCACTGAGTATTCCAGCCAGTGAAGTGTGTTCACAGATAATGACCAACAGCATCACACACATACACAGAGTGAGCACAGGAAACACTTGCAGGAGATTAACATAAATCATAGTTTGGCAGCAGTTCAAGAGGCGGGACACTGGCCTCTCACCTCCAGGATCTGGGTACAAAACCAGCAAAGACTGATGGGACGAAAACCTCCTCCTTGTTGGCTGTAAGGCACCAACATGAAATCTCTTGGGGCAGTGAGTGTGAAACCAAAGCATAACGCTGTTCCTAACTTGGAAATCTCAGGGTAGCTGGTATGGACATTGGAAAAAGACCAATGGTGCAGTCAGGATATCAGGATATTCTTCTGGGTCAAGGTATGTTGATGAATATCGCTACGGTGAAGCCTGATGCTGAAATTACTGTGCCCCAGCACTAACATACCACGCCTTGATAAGTACAGAAATAAATGTAAACAAAAATGTAACTGCAGACAGTTGAGTGTGAGTTACCTGATAAAATAACAACAGAATATCAGACTCAGCACAAAGACAAAGATTCCAGTGCCGAATATCACCATGTAGATGTTCAATGGAAGATCCTGGAAGGTTATTGGAGGCATCGTGCACGATTTATTCGAGTAAATCAACCCCAAACCACAGAAACATCCTGGGAAAGTGAGAGAAACAGAAGTGAGATATTAATGGTTAATCTCACGTCTTTGGATAAAGGCTTTTATTTCCTTCCCCACCTCCTTACTAATGTTGGCAGAATGTGCACCTAATGTGATTCTTTTTTCCCTTGAAAATTTCCTCCCAGTTCTCCAGAAGGTGCTGTCATTCACTGCCTATCCCATTACCATTATTTATGCATGAGTGTCAACAGGTTATTCAACCACAGGAAGAAGCACAGTCCTGTCCACACATACTCAGTTTCCAGCAGAGGTATTCAAAAGTAGGTCTGGCTGATTTTTCCTTTCTTAGGCAAAGCCAATGAGGATAATTGTATCCACTTGACTTTCACTGCAGCAGCAATCAGTTAACCCAATACAGAATGTGGACTTCATTATAAAATAATTAGATACCCAAGTGAAGGGTCAAGGTCCATGGTGCAAGACGCCAATAAAGTTGAATAGAGTCGGAGATAAGACGAGGCAAATCAAGAAGTAGTGATGTAGAATTGAAGTTGTAATAGCCTGCAGACTGTACGAGCGAGGAAGCTGAGAACCACCTCAGGTTGCTGGAACATTCTGTGTCTGACAGGTGGCCATAGTTTCACCGTAGGGAATCAGAAATATTCCACCACCTAGGATTAAAACATGCGAATGTCTCACAGTCACCCTGATGTATGCTGCAACATATCATTATATATCAATCCAAATCTGCACTGAAGTCTAGCCTTCCTCATTATTATTGTGGACTATATTTATTGTAGAGGATACCAAAGATGGCATGCTGGCACAACGGATTCCTAATCCAGAGGCTGGACGAATAGGCCAGAGAAATGATTTCAAATCCCACCACAGCAGCTGGGAATTTAAATTCAACTAATTAAATAAACCTGGAATAAAGAAAAAAGCTGGTATCCGTTATGGTGACTATGAAACCACTGGATTGTCGTAAAGAACCATCTGGTTCACTAATGTCCTTTAGGGAAGGAAATTTGCCGTCCTTACATGGTCTGGCTTAGATGTGACTCTGGACCCACAGCAATGCAGTTGATTCTTAACTGAACTCTGAAATGGCCCAGTAAACCATTTAATGCAGCAGCTCACCACCACCTTCTCAAGGGCAATAAGTGACGGGCAATAAATGCTGCCCTTTCCAGCAATGCCCACGTCCCATGAATGAATTTTTGGAACACGGTGGTTATAATAATTAATTTGGAGGAGAGGAAGACATAAACAGGCTTGTGGACGGTGCAGATAAATGGAAAGTGATATTCAATATCGCAAAATGTGAGGTGGTTCATTTTGGTAGGTGGAATAAGGAAGTCAGTTATGACTTGGAAGACAAGAAACAAAATGGGATACAGGATTAAAGAGATGTGGGAATACAGACACGTCAATCAGTAAAAGTAGCATCACAAATTAATAAAACCATGAAGAGTGCAAACAAAGCACAAGCATTAATTTCTAGAGGAACAGAATACAAAAGCAGGGAGGGAAGATTAACTTTTCATAGAGTCTTGGTTAGAGCACACTTAACGTGCTGTGCCCAGTTCTGGTCTCCATGGTATAAATAGGATATTGAAGCTTTGGTGAAAGTGTGAAAAAGATTTACAAGGATGTTACCGGAATTGAGAGGATGCAACTGTCAGGAAAGATTGACCAGGCATGGGCTCCTGTCTCTGGATCGAGCTCTTTAAAATTATGATGGGGTTTTATAGGGTAGATGTGGAGAAACTGTTTCCACTTGTGGGAGAAAATGGGGCATAAATGTTAGATAGCCACTAATGGATCAAATAAATAAGGAATTTCTTTACACATGCTTTACACAGAGTGGTGAGAACGTGCAACTCAGTGCTACATGGAGTGCTTCAAGCACATATTATTGATGGATTTAACGGGAGGTTTGATGCACAAATGAGGGAGAAGGGAATTGAGGGATAGGGGTTCAGAATGGGAGGAGGCCTGTATGGAGTATAAACACCGACATAGACCAGATGGGCCAAATGGCCTATTTCTGCACTGGGGATTCTGTGCAGGCTACTGTACATTATCCTGAGCGACAGTCAGGTTTTACACTGCTGCTCAATCTCACTCCGATTTCACACCTGGGATTCAATGTAGACAGGTGGACCAAGTGACAATATTTAATACGTAGGTTATTTTGTTGACTATATATGTAATTATATATAATACAGATAACAGCTAGGCAGACATTATGTCGAGACTAGTACATAGAGCATATTTCTATGCTCTTCCACAGACAATCCCTCTATGTGCAGGGCCCAGAAGTCTCTATTTTGCTAGGCAGGCATTTTAATAAACAAATTACTGCTCCTGAATCCTCGGACTCGCCATTCTTCATCCACGGAACCCCGGTACTCTGAAAACCTCTGAACCGAACCGAACCCCGACTATTCTCCATTCATCTGACCCTGAACCCCGTTACTCTGCATGATTCTTACTCTGAACCCCAATAATCTGCCTATGACGAGCGCGGGTACTCTGCATTCCTCATAATGTGAGCCCCATTGCTCGGTGGATGGGAACGACTGTCTCCCACACGGTGGGAGGGTGCTGTTGTGTGCGGTCAGACCGCAAACAAAGCCTGGCGATGGCTGGCCGCTGCTGAACTCGGCTGGAAGGGAATCGTCCTTCTTTTTCATTGTTCTCGCAGCCCAGGCTCTCTCCCATTCATCATCAATTCACAGAGCAAAGATTAAACAAAAGGAGAGTCTCCTTACCGTTACACCACTGGAAAGGGTGCATCAATAGTCCCGGGTACTGATCTCAACACAGAATTGGAGATGGGGAAAGTCTGAAAGGCTGGCTGCTGCTGCCCCCGCCCCCGGCCCCTCCGTGAGTCCAGCGCCAAGTCTGCGTTGCACCGTGAAAACTGACAGGGAGAATCCCCAGGGAGTCCCTCTGCTAAACACAGTGGAAGGGCCGCTGGCTGGAGGCAGCTCCTGCACACTTCCCCCTTGTCTCTCCCGGTTATCCGAGTGCTGCTTTAAATAAACGTTCAAGGAGCTGAGTTCCTTCCTCTTCCTTTTCCAATCAAGGCCAAGTGCGTGAGTTGCCGCAGAGCCAACCCAAGCGAGACTGTCTTGTCCTCGCCCCACGCCCCCGGCTGACAGTCAGAGACTGAGAACAACGACTGGAGGGGGTTCAAATCGTCAAACACGTCAAGAGGAAGCAACAGACCAGCAGCCAAGCAAGATGAAGAATGACAGTCACTCAGTTTGCAGCCGTCTCCGTGCGAGAGCAAACCCCTGATGTGAATATGCGTCTGGAAATGCTCCTTTATTGCACTGATGGACTGGACAAGCAGAAACTAAAAGCTCCACTCTGCTGGTTTCTGGAACTCATCCATCGCTATTCCAACATGCCCCACCGCACTGCCCTATCCCAATCCTTGTCATCATCTCAGGATTTGTTTGTCCGGATGTGTATTCCTGAGGACAGTCAGCAACGGGAACCCCAGATCTTTCCAGGCAATCCAGTAAAGTGTTCTGGTTCCACCTGGGGACTATCCCAATCGCAGGGATTGTAATTCCACAGGACAGTCACAAAGACGAAACTAATGATGGGGGTGGGGGATGTCCTGTGTGAAGTCATGTTCCAAGAGCAGACTCAGAAAGTCATGGCTCAACTGCAATGCAGATAATACTCACTCAAGGAGATGGAAAGAGTGCCAGCTTGGAAAAATGTGAAAGGTGAAAGCTGAAATGGTGAGATTGTGAATGGGAAGATTTGTTAAAGAAAGAGAGATGACTGTGCCTATCTATCTGCTTTAACACATCAAGGTCAGTTGTCTGAATGTAGGCTCCCAAAAGGGAGCAGCACACAGCAGGAAACTGCAGAGTTCCTCCGGTTTTCTATCCATTCTGGCCAGAAAATCAGGAACGTCTGTGATTTTCTGGTGGGTACTCTTGGCAATGGAGGCTCAATGCCAGGGCCTACATTCTGGCAATCAGCCTGGTTATCTAAAACAGCATCTGAGAGATGGTTCCCACTGTTACCAAGAATAATAGACAATCCTGGATTTCAAATGGCTTTGTCAACCAGCTGAACTCTTCAACCATTGCAGGCTTGGGATAGAATTTCAGGAAGTTCTGATGAAAGGTCACAGACCTGAAATGTTAACTCTGTTTCCCTCTCCACAGATGCTGAGTATTTCCAGTTTTTATTTCAGATTTCCAGCGTCCGCAGTATTTTGCTTTTGTGTTAGTGTTTAATTCACTGCCACTTCTCTTCCAGGAATGACCCACCTTGAAAAGGTTCTGCTCTTCTCTCAAGTGGGATTTCCATTTGTCTCTACTACCTGTTCACCTTCATTGCTTTCTATTTCCCTTGTCGTGTTCAGGGATTCTGATGAAAGGTCACAGACCTGGAACATTTAACTCTGTTTCTCTCTCCATAGATGTTGCCAATAGTTACGACCAGGTGAGAAAGGGGTCTAGGGTTCCCTCTCAGCCTTCACCTGATCTTACCGTAACAGATGTAATTTTAAACACATATATTTTTAGCTCCCCCTTGGTGAATCCTTGTTTTTTTTGTCATTCATTCATGGGATGTAGGCGTCACTGGCCAGGCCAGCATTAATTGCCCATCCCTAATTGCCCTTGAGAAGGCGGTGGTGAGCTGCCTTCTTGAACCGCTGCAGTCCATGTTGTTAGGAAGGGAGTTCCAGGATTTTGACCCAGCGACAGTGAAGGAACAGCGATATAGTTCCAAGTCAGGATGGTGACTTGGAGGGGAACTTGCAGGTGGTGGTGTTCCCATGTATTTGCTGCCCTTGTCCTTCTAGGTAGAGGTCGCAGGTTTGGAAAGTGCTGTCTAAGGAGCCTTGGAGCATTGCTGCAGTGCATCTTGTAGATGGTACACACTTTTGCCACTGTGCGTCGGTGGTGGAGGGAGTGAATATTTGTAGATGGGGTGCCAATCAAGCAGGCTGCTTTGTTCTGGATGGTGTCGAGCTTCTTGAGTGTTGTTGGAGCTGCACCCATCCAGGCAGGTGGAGAGTATTCCATCACATTCCTGACTTGTGCCTTGTAGATGGTGGACAGGCTTTGGGGAGTCAGGAGGTGAGTTACCCGCCTCAGGATTCCTAGCCTCTGACCTCCTCTTGCAGCCTAGGTATTTATACGGCTACTCCAGTTCTGTTTCTGGTCAATGGTAGCCCCTAGGATGTTGATAGTGGGGGATTCAGCGATGGTAATGCCGTTGAATGTCAAGGGGAGATGGTTAGATCCTCTCTTGTTGGAGATGGTCATTGCCTGGCACTTGTGTGGCGCGAATGTTACTTGCCACTAATCAGCCCAAGCCTGGATATTGTCCAGGTCTTGCTGCATTTCTACACGGACTGCTTCAGTATCTGAGGAGTCGTGAATGGTGCTGAACATTGTGCAATCATCAGTGAACATCCCCACTTCTGGCCTTATGATTAAAGGAAGGTCATTGATGAAGCAGCAGAAGATGGTTGGGCTAAGGACACTACCCTGAGGAACTCCTGCAGTAATGTCCTGGAGCTCAGGTGATTGACCTCCAACAACCACAACCATCTTCCTTTGCGCTCGGTATTACTCCAGCCAGCGGAGGGTTTTCCCCCAATTCCCATTGACCTCAGTTTTGCTAGGGCTCCTTGATGCCATACTCGGTCAAATGCTGCCTTGATGTCAAGGGCAGTCACTCTCGTCTCACCTCTTGAGTTCAGCTCTTTTGTCCATGTTTGAACCAAGGCTGTAATGAGGTCAGGAGCTGAGTGGTCCTGGCGGAACCCAAACTGAGCGTCACTGAGCAGGTTATTGCTAAGCAAGTGCCGCTTGATGGCACTGTTGATGACACCTTCCATCACTTTACTGATGATTGAGAGTAGGCTGATGGGGCGGTAATTGGCCGGGTTGGACTTGTCCTGCTTTTTGTGTACAGGACATACCTGGGCAATTTACCACATTGCAGGGTAGATGCCAGTGTTGTAGCTGTACTGGAACAGCTTGGCTAGGGGCGCGGCAAGTTCTGGAGCACAGGTCTTCAGTACTATTGCCGGAATATTGTCAGGGCCCATAGCTTTTGCAGTATCCAATGCCTTCAGTTGTTTCTTGATATCACGCGGAGTGAATCAAACTGGCTGAAGTCTGGCATCTGTGATGCTGGGGACTTCAGGAGGAGGCTGAGATGGATCATCAACTCGGCACTTCTGGCTGAAGATTGTTGCAAATGCTTCAGCCTTATCTTTCGCACTGATGTGCTGGGCTCCCCCATCATTGAGGATGGGGATATTTGTGGAGCCAGCTCCTCCAGTTAGTTGTTTAATTGTCCACCACCATTCACAGCTACATGTGGCAGGACTGCAGAGCTTAAATCTGATCCGTTGGTTATGGGATCCCTTAGCTCTGTCTACAGCATGCTGCTTACGCAGTTTGGCACGCATGTTATCCTGGGTTGTAGCTTCACCAGGTTGACACCTCATTTTGAGGTATGCCTGGTGCTGCTCCTGGCATGCCCTCCTGCACTCTTCATTCATCCAGGGTTGGTCTCCTGGCTTGATGGTAATGGTAGAGTGGGGGATATGCCGGGCCATGTGGTTACAGATTGTGGTTGAGGATAATTCTGCTGCTGCTGATGGCCCACAGCGCCTCATGGATGCCCAGTTTTGCATTGCTAGATCTGTTCGAAATCTATCCCATTTAGCACGGTGATAGTGCCACACAACACGATGGACACAACGCAAACAGATGGACCGCTGGGTTGAGCACTACCTAGAACTGTACTCCAGGGAGAATGCTGTCACTGAGACTGCCCTCAATGCAGCCCAGCCTCTACCAGTCATGGATGAGCTGGACATACAGCCAACCAAATCGGAACTCAGTGATGCCATTGATTCCCTAGCCAGCGGAAAAGCCCCTGGGAAGGACAGCATTACCCCTGAAATAATCAAGAGTGCCAAGCCTGCTATACTCTCAGCACTACATGAACTGCTATGCCTGTGCTGGGACGAGGGAGCAGTACCCCAGGACATGCGCGATGCCAACATCATCACCCTCTATAAAAACAAAGGTGACCGCGGTGACTGCAACAACTACCGTGGAATCTCCCTGCTCAGCATAGTGGGGAAAGTCTTTGCTCGAGTCGCTCTGAACAGGCTCCAGAAGCTGGCCGAGCGCGTCTACCCTGAGGCACAGTGTGGCTTTCGTGCAGAGAGATCGACTATTGACATGCTGTTCTCCCTTCGTCAGATACAGGAGAAATGCCGTGAACAACAGATGCCCCTCTACATTGCTTTCATTGATCTCACCAAAGCCTTTGACCTCGTCAGCAGACGTGGTCTCTTCAGACTACTAGAAAAGATCGGATGTCCACCAAAGCTACTAAGTATCATCACCTCATTCCATGACAATATGAAAGGCACAATTCAACATGGTGGCTCCTCATCAGAGCCCTTTCCTATCCTGAGTGGTGTGAAACAGGGCTGTGTTCTCGCACCCACACTTTTTGGGATTTTCTTCTCCCTGCTGCTTTCACATGCGTTCAAATCCTCTGAAGAAGGAATTTTCCTCCACACAAGATCAGGGGGCAGGTTGTTCAACCTTGCCCGTCTAAGAGCGAAGTCCAAAGTACGGAAAGTCCTCATCAGAGAACTCCTCTTTGCTGACGATGCTGCTTTAACATCTCACACTGAAGAATGCCTGCAGAGTCTCATCGACAGGTTTGCGTCTGCCTGCAATGAATTTGGCCTAACCATCAGCCTCAAGAAAACGAACATCATGGGGCAGGATGTCAGAAATGCTCCATCCATCAATATTGGCGACCACGCTCTGGAAGTGGTTCAAGAGTTCACCTACCTAGGCTCAACTATCACCAGTAACCTGTCTCTAGATGCAGAAATCAACAAGCGCATGGGTAAGGCTTCCACTGCTATGTTCAGACTGGCCAAGAGAGTGTGGGAAAATGGCGCACTGACACGGAACACAAAAGTCCGAGTGTATCAGGCCTGTGTCCTCAGTACCTTGCTCTACGGCAGCGAGGCCTGGACAACGTATGCCAGCCAAGAGCGACGTCTCAATTCATTCCATCTTCGCTGCCTTCGGAGAATACTTGGCATCAGGTGGCAGGACTATATCTCCAACACAGAAGTCCTTGAAGCGGCCAACATCCCCAGCTTATACACACTACTGAGTCAGCGGCGCTTGAGATGGCTTGGCCATGTGAGCCGCATGGAAGATGGCAGGATCCCCAAAGACACATTGTACAGCGAGCTCGCCACTGGTATCAGACCCACCGGCCGTCCATGTCTCCGTTATAAAGACGTCTGCAAACGCGACATGAAATCGTGTGACATTGATCACAAGTCGTGGGAGTCAGTTGCCAGCATTCGCCAGAGCTGGCGGGCAGCCATAAAGACAGGGCTAAATTGTGGCGAGTCGAAGAGACTTAGTAGTTGGCAGGAAAAAAGACAGAGGCGCAAGGGGAGAGCCAACTGTGCAACAGCCCCAACAAACAAATTTCTCTGCAGCACCTGTGGAAGAGCCTGTCACTCCAGAATTGGCCTTTATAGCCACTCCAGGCGCTGCTTCACAAACCACTGACCACCTCCAGGCGCGTATCCATTGTCTCTCGAGATAAGGAGGCCCAAAAGAAGTGCCACACAACACGATGGACGGTATCCTCAATGTGAAGGCGGGACTTTGTCTCTGCAAGGACTGTGCGGTGGTCACTCCTACCAATACTGTCATGGACAGAAGCATCTGCGGCAGGCAGATTGGTGAGGACGAGGTCAAGTATGTTTTTCCCTCGTGTTGGTTTACTGCTTTCCAATTATAAGGCAAAGAAACCAGCACAAACAGATTTTCTTAGGTTTAAAGAAGAAAAGTTGAAATTTACTAAACTTGAACTTAAACTCTAATTCAGTTGAAGTCGATGGATAAACAACGCGCCCACGCTAGCCTGCATATGCAATACACACATGCATGTCGAGGCAGAAAAGAGCAGAAGAAAAACAAAGTGGAAAGGTTTGAGGCAATATCTGAAGAGTTTTTGTTACAGTTCTTCGAGCTCACTGTAGAGTCCTTGATTGTAGGTCGATCTTGCTTTTCGTTGGGGCCCAGTATTCTTCTTAAACCTTGTTTGCTGCAGGAGACTTTTCTCGCTTGGGGTTCATGTGTCTCCAGTGGATTCAGAGGCTTGTGAGAAAGAGATGGGAGCAGACAGGAGAGATCTTCTCAGTCCAAGAGTAAACAGTCTTTCTGAGTTCAACCACTCTGTGGCCAGTTCAAAAGAAAATCCTGGAACAGCCAGGTAGTCATGTGACCAGTCCTGGCCCACATATATTGTATCCTCCTCAGCAGGCCCTGGAATGCGCTTCCTCACCTTCGATGTCTGTTAGTATGTTCATGTTTTTTTCCAACCACAGCTGATCTGTTTAAGAAGTCATTTGCTTGCTCCCAACAGCAGCTAAAAAATCAATGTTCAAATGACAAAACCAATGTGCCTCATTCTTGGCAGGTGTGGGCCTGCATGACACCAATCCTGCTGAGTCTTAACAGCATTGTCTCATTTTATTTCTGGGAAAAGTTGCTCCTTTAGCTATCTTGAGATGAGTTTTATATATGTCAGTATCGTGTTGTATACTGTGATTAGATGCTGTCCACACACAGTGCTAATTGAGAAGACTGTTATTCCATACCATTATACACAGTGCTCTATTTTGCTTGTGTAAAATACTTGTGTTACCAGGGCCACCTTTCATACAGGTTTTTTTCACACAAAGTGATCACATCTGGACAGACATGCAGTTGTGCAGGTAAATCGGTAGTATGCTCTGACGAGGAGTTGGAGGTACTTTCTAAAGAGATGAGTTGGGGCTAACAGAACAGCTTTTCACATCCATATCTATCTTGTGTCCCCAATGTGTCTGGAAATGGCCAAATTACAACTCAAGGCAGCAGGACAAGTAAGATGTATGTGGAAGATTTAGTCTGTGTATTTATACAAGTATGGTTGTGTTCCATATGTATGAACAAGTGCTACACATTTACATAGCGCAGTTGTAATAGCTCCATAATTTCATTTTCATCAGAGATGGTGCTGGAACATGTTAGTATGTGATGAAACATCTATTAATATTTAGCTTAACAGCTCTGATTAAAGCTTGGGTACAAAGCTCCCCAGATGGCTGAAGATTATGCTACTGGTCCAAACAGACTAGATGGTCTCAGCCTCCATCAACGATCGGTGCTGAGTTAACTGATTCCAGCCAGGATGGCAACAAGTTGCATGACAATTAGCCTCAGGGACTTTGGATTAAGAAAGGGTAAATGTTCCAGGGTTCTTAGCTTTTGATCATGATCCAATGGCCCCTGTTAGGAACTGCAGCTGCAGACATTGGATGAGGACAGGATCAGGATCTTCTGCGATGTCTTCTGTGGTCAAATAGCATCACTGCCAAACATCACAAATGTCGATGAGGTACCAAAGATGTCCCGCAACAACAACCAGTGCTTTTGAGAGAGGTTGTAAAAAAACTAGCAATTTATTTTGACTGAAGAATATCTGATACCTTGAGTACTTTGGTTAGAAGGAAGAAATTAGTGGCTCTTGAGTGCAATTTGTGCAGCAGTCAACTTTTTAGTCCAGTGCTGCCAGTGGAGTGGCACCTGTAGGTAATACTAAAAGTTTTTTTTCGTCTGTTAGGTGATATGCATGGAAACCGCTGACCATGCTTAAGTCTACATATCAAACTCCCGCGAAATCCAAGTAATTAGTTTCCATTTTCCAGAAAATGGAGTGCACACTTTCTTCCTGTAGGGACACGTCTCAATTGCCTAATCACAGACAATGTTGGCATCGATGGGCTGGAGCCAAGGATGTGGGATATTAAAGTGTGCACAATGTTATTGGTGGATTCGAACCTGCTAAAATCACATAACTTACTGCATGGTGCAATGGTGAGCTTCCACCTGAGGGTCCAACCAAAATCATTCAGGCACTGGCTAGCAGAGTTATGCAGAATCAAGCAGGAACCCTCCTACCCCTCAGTAACAGGTCTACCCTATCCCAGGTTCAAACGTTTTTTCCTACCAGCTGGTCAAGCATCAATAATGTGCCTCAGTCTGTTGACTTAGTCTTAGAGAGATACAGCACCGAAACAGGCCCTTCGGCCCGCTGAGTCCGGGCCGACCATCAACCTCCCATTTATACCGATCCTGCATTAATTAATCCCATTTTCCCTGTCACATCCCCACCTTCCCTCAATTCTCCTACCACCTACCGGCACTAGGGGCAATTTTGTTTTTTTATAATGGCCAATTTACCTATCAACCCGCAAGTCTTTGGCATGTGGGAGGAAACCGGAGCACCCGGAGGAAACCCACGCGGTCACAGGGAGAACTTGCAAGGTCCACACAGGCAGTACCCAGAACCGAACCCGGGTCGCTGGAGCTGTGAGACTGCGGTGCTAATCACTGCGCCGCCCTTAGCTGGCTCAGGGATTAGAATACAGTGTATACCAGAGGAAAACAGTTACGCTCACTTCATCTCCCATCATCAGGTGCTCTATCTCATCAACAACCCAAATCCAAAGAGAGCCTGTTTACTCCAACCCTGCCTCCAAGCAGATCGTCACAAGTGAATGTGGGTGAGTGTGCTCATTTGGTGCACAAACGTGTACCAAGGATTCCTGAACAGCACAGAGATCAGCACTGAAATCTGAAAGCACTGTCAATGTGCTTCTGATCCAATCAAGAGCACATGCCATTCCATATAAAATGGCATATCTACTAATTACAGATGTAACAGATTGTCTCACTGCATACCAATTGATTTAGGAACTAATTAATTGTGGGAATATCAATCTTTATGCTGCCATGACAGTATGATCTCTGAGGTAAGGCACAGATGTTAGCCAACAACACACCCAGAAAGAAGCATTTACCTATATGCCTTAACTACATTGAGAATATAACCTCCCATCGCCTCCCCAATCCAGATCTCAATCCAACCTCACGGCCCAGTGCCAGGCAATAGCAACAAATGATGGAACTAAATGGAAACTCAAAACAGAAATGGGCAGATCAATCCAACCCATGTTGGTGTTTATTCTTCAGGTGAGCAGTAGTCCAAATGCCATGTGCCAGCTTCATATTTTTCATTTCAATCAACCACCTATATAACCTATTTTTAAATGTTGACATGATCCCTACTTCAATCACTAACCCAAGTGGTGCATTCCAGAGCCTCTGTGCAAAATGTTCTTCTGCTCTCTGTCCTAAATCATTTACATTATGTCCTCATACCACCTCTTAATCTCCCCTGTTCTAACAAAAACAGAACATGAATTAGTTGATGAATTAGTTGCTTGTTAAATGCTAAAATTCCATTTCTTTCTCATTACCAGGAAAGACAAACATAGAAGCCCCAAGTCCAACTCTTGGCTGTGGTCCTGGCTGATGGTCACACTTCCGCCTCCACTACAAGCAAATCAGTGTGATTGGGAGAATATCAGAATCTTCCAGGATCAGATCCCTGACCTTTCACCAGTTGCAGAAGACTCTCACTTATGAGGAATATCACACTGCCAACAGTTGAGAGTTCTTTGCTGACACTGGTTAAAGGTAGCTGAGAGACGCAGTTGTGAAACAGTTCAGATTTCCATGTCCTCACAAGTTAGAACATATCAATAAGGGGAAAATCTCTCGGCCTGCAAAACTGAAACCTTGGATGAAAATATCTTAATCTTGATACTTACTGTGTGTTTGAAGTTTCCCATTCTCTTCCCAGCCACTACACTTATGTATTCAGTTGGGACTATCAGAAGCCAGAGTTTCCATCGACACTGGCAGTGTTGCTTTGAGTCTGCTGTCACAAGATCTGACCAGGCCTTCCTTCCTGTCTCCCTTTACTCTGTTCTGTGTTTTCCCCTTAGGTTTTTTTGTCTGTATCTGGTAATTTTTCATTGTGCTCTCCCCTCTCTCCATCTGTCTTTGGTCGTTTTTGCTCTCGGTGCCCGTGTTATTTTGGTAGAAATGGAATTTGGAATCTACATGAAAAGGAGAAAATTTCTGCTTCAGTTTGCTAACAGTCCTTCATCAAATCAGGGTTTTACTGATATTAACCAATATCACACAGAACTGTTGCCTGTGATTGCATGCATGATTTCTGGGGTTTCAAAACCAGTACATTAAAAGGCAAGGAATCCCAACTTGTAGGAAGAATATTTATTGAAGTATCTTTGTCTGAATGATGCATAATTCTTTGTATAATATAAATGATGCATAATAAGGATAAGGTACATCCCTAGCCGAGAGTAAAAAATGTTCAGAATGGTAAATATTTAAATTATGCAAGTCATGTTTTAATTAGTTGCTCAATAGATGCAAAAATTCACTTCTTTCCCAGGACGAGGGAAATGCAGTCCAGAAACTTTTAAGTTCACACTCCAATTCTAGTCGTAACAGATAGCCACACTACTTCCTTCACTCCAAGCAGATCACTCTGGTTGGGAGGTGAAAATTTTGTGTTTTCTGTTGGACTTTATTTTGCAGATCTCTGACAAAATTATTGCACCAAAAAACGTCTGCATTTCTTTAGAAAAAATAGACCTGGATGTAGCTGGATGTAGGTATATAGCGTGGTCTGTAGTTATAGATTAGAGCTGCCTCTTCTTCCTTAGAGTTTGGGAAATGATGGAAGTTTTTCCGGGCTGTGAACAAACATCAAAAAATAATCAGTGACAAGGGAGGGTGCAGTCAATCAAAACGTTAGACTTGATCCAAGGAGCTGGTTCACATTGGGCGACGGGAGCAATATGGCTGGCAGGAGGATTACCACTCTTGCTGCAGGGAATGGCAGCAACAATAACACACTCACTCGATACAATCACCACTCATGTCATCCTGTGATCCATTCTCAGGAAGCATAGAGAAAGCACTGTGTGTGTGTGTCTCTCTCTCTAGATGTGTATGAACTCTGGCTTATTTTTGAATCAGAAAAGGCTGTGTCTTGAGGAGAGGAAGTAACTCAGGAAATTGTGAGGAAATCTAAGGAACTGACTGTGGTGACATATGTTTCTACATTTACACTACAAACCCTCAACCAAATAACAGATCTTTATGTCTGAGACAGGAAAGTGTGGGACAGCAGGCTATTTGACCATAGAGCGAGCACATTTGTGTCTGATCCTATCTTCATCCAATGTCCATACCCAAGCACTTTCCAGCAGGGTCACCGGATAGTGATCAGAAGCAAAACCCTCATTGACTTTCCCTCCTTAACCAAGGGGTGCTGCCTCCAAACTGCATTACCCCTACTACTGACCTGCTTAAGATTACCTAATGAACACAGATGAAGTATTAAGCCTGGGATCTTCCTGATCTATCCGATACACCTACTCAGTCGCGAAAGCAAGCTAGCTATTGTAGACATGGACTACAATCGGACTGCGACTCAGTGGCTTCAAATATACAAATTCTCCCCAAAGAGTTCAGAATGTGATACAAGGCTACACTGAAGCAGGAGGCAGGGTTCTCTGCCCTGCTTGAATATCAGTGTCATGGACTTGTATCTTTTTTCTCCTCGGATTAAAACAGTGTGTGTCTTTAAGACTCTGTTAAGGGAGAGAAAGTTCTAGAATTTCTAAAGCACAGTGAGCCAAAAGCTGCACTTGTACCCAAAACGACAGCAGGAGAGAGAGGTCACATGGTTCAATGTTTCGATTTGACTGTGGGTAAACCTGGCCAAAAAAACGGTCTGAACCAGTTAGATTTTGAGAGGCTCTCCAATGAGGCGTGCTGCTGAACAGAAGAAAGCTGTCTATTTTCTCTCAGCAAAACTTCTACAGGAAGCTAAGGGCCGAGTTAATTGCCTCAAGAAGAAAAGCCTTCTTTTTTCAAGAAAGCATTTGTATTGCTGAAGGAACTGTTGATGCCTACTGCAGCCGAAGAGTTGAATACCTATTAAAAATAGACTACTGCATCAAATCCATGCGACGACGTTGAGTGGCCTTTGACGATTTACACATTAGAATACCTCATCCATCAGGAACATAACCCACAAAGACTTGTTTATTTATTCTTAAGAAACAGCTAATTTGTTAAAACACCTCTTTAAAACCAGTTAAACTACTATTTTTTTGAGCGTGTGTGAGAGAATGGGGGAGTTAGATTAAAATAAGCTATAAGGTCGTTAGACATAGGTTTATTGAATAGCATTTGAGATTTAGGTTTTACTAAATTGTTAATTTGTTGTTGTCTAAAGATACATGAAAAGGTCTTGGCGGGTAGGATTAAGGAAAATCCCAAGGCGTTCTACACTTATGTGAGGAACAAGAGGATGGCCAGAGTGAGGGTAGGGCCGATCAGGGATAGTGGAGAGAACTTGTGCCTGGAGTCGGAAGAGGTAGGGGTGGTCCTAAATGAACACTTTGCTTCAGTCTTCACTCGTGAGAGGGACCTGGTCGTTTGTGAGGACAGCGTGGAATAGGCTGATATGCTCGAACAGGTTGAGGTTAAGAGGGAGGATGTGCTGGAAATTTTGAAAGACATGAGGACAGATAAGTCCCCGGGGCCAGACGGGATATACCCAAGGATATTACGGGAAGCGAGGGAAGAGATTGCTGCGCCTTTGGCGATGATCTTTGCGTCCTCACTGTCCACTGGAGTAGTACCGGATGATTGGAGGGTGGCAAATGTTGTTCCCTTGTTCAAGAAAGGGAATAGGGATAATCCTGGGAATTATAGACCAGTCAGTCTTACGTCGGTAGTGGGCAAATTATTGGAGAGGATTCTGAGAGACAGGATTTATGATTATTTGGAAAAGCATGGTTTGATTAGAGACAGTCAGCATGGCTTTGTGAGGGGCAGGTCATGCCTCACAAGCCTTATTGAATTCTTTGAAGATGTGACAAAACACAATGATGAAGGAAGAGCAGTGGATGTGGTGTATATGGATTTTAGCAAGGCGTTTGATAAGGTTCCCCATGGTAGGCTCATTCAGAAAGTGAGGAGGCATGGGATACAGGGGAAGTTGGCTGTCTGGATACAAAATTTGCTGGCTCATAGAAGACAGAGGGTGGTAGTAGATGGAAAGTATTCAGCATGGAGCTCGGTGACCAGTGGTGTTCCGCAGGGATCTGTTCTGGGACCTCTGCTCTTTGTGATTTTTATAAATGACTTGGATGAGGAAGTGGAAGGCTGGGTTAGTAAGTTTGCTGATGACACAAAGGTTGCTGGAGTTGTGGATAGTGTGGAAGGCTGTTGTAGGTTGCAACGGGACATTGACAGGATGCAGAGCTGGGCTGAGAAGTGGCAGATGGAGTTCTGGAAAAGTGTGAAGTGATTCATTTTGGAAGGTCGAATTTGAATGCTGAATACAGGCTTAAAGACAAGATTCTTGGCAGTGTGGAGGAACAGAGGGATCTTGGGGTCCATGTCCATAGATCGCTCAAAGTTGCCACCCAAGTTGATAGGGTTGTTAAGAAGGCGTATGGTGTGTTGGCTTTCATTAACAGGGGGATTGAGTTTAAGAGCCTTGAGGTTATGCTGCAGCTCTATAAGGCCCTGGTTCGACCACATTTGGAATATTGTGTTCAGTTCTGGTCACCTCTTTATAGGAAGGATGTGGAAGGCGTATGGTGTGTTGGCTTTCATTAACAGGGGGATTGAGTTTAAGAGCCTTGAGGTTATGCTGCAGCTCTATAAGGCCCTGGTTCGACCACACTTGGAATATTGTGTTCAGTTCTGGTCACCTCTTTATCGGAAGGATGTGGAAGCTTTAGAGAGGGTGCAGAGGAGATTTACCAGGATGCTGCCTGGATTGGAGGGCATGTCTTACAAAGAAAGGTTGAGGGAGCTAGGGCTTTTCTCATTGGAGCGAAGAAGGATGAGAGGTGACTTGATAGAGGGGTACAAGATGATGAGAGGCATAGATAGAGTGGATAGCCAGAGACTTTTTCCCAGGGTGGAAAGGGCTATCACCAGGGGGCATAATTTTAAGACGAGGAAGGTTTCGGGGAGATGTCAGAGGTAGGTTCTTTACACAGAGAGTGGTGGGTGCGTGGAATGCGCTGCTAGCAATGGTAGTAGAAGCAGATACGTTAGGGACATTTAAGCGACTCTTGGATAGGTACATGGATGATAGTAGAATGAAGGGTAGGTAGTTAGTTTGATCTTAGAGCAGGTTAAAGGTTCGGCACAACATCGTGGGCCGAAGGGCCTGCACTGTGCTGTACTGTTCTATGTTCTCTACCTGATTTGGTCTGTTTTATTCCAGGGTTACTAGTGTTTGATTTGGCAGTTTTCTGGTTGGATGGAAAGCTTTAAATAATATGCCATGACCTGTGGAGTGACGGGACTGAATTGACAGTGCGTTGCTCCCGCCTCGGTCCCAACATCAGTCTTAATTCATTTGACATCTACCTCAAAATCATTAGTAAGGGTAAATTTTATTCTTCAAACATTGTGACTCTAGATCTGTCATCATCCTAAAAATTGTTGCCATTGGCAGAAGGGTTGAGAACCAGAGGACATAGATTTGAAGTGATTGGCAAAAGAACCAAAACCAACATGAGGACAAGCTTTTTTTTACAGAGCGAGCAGTTGGACCTCCTTCTGTCTTGTCACCATTCTATGATTCGATAACCACAAATAAGTACCTTCATTGACAAAAAAATCTGCCAGGAGGTAGGAGACTTCAACAGCATTTGGCGAGTGTGGGAAAGCTACATGCTCCTGCCACTGAAACCGGTTAACTTCTGGATGCCACTGGACCCCATAGAAAGGATACAGGATGCCTGCAGAGATTGGCAAGTGAAAGATCTGGATTAGGAATTTGTAAAGAATATTTATATATAGCTAGATACAAACTCTTATTCATTTTCTACATTCTATTTGTCTTTATTATAGGTTTTTAATGACTGGTGATAGGTCTGTTCAGCAGTTACAGACGAAAAATAATCTTTAAAAAAAGGAAAAAGTCAGTCATTTTCTTCTGGATTTTCTGATCCTGGGGAGGAGCTGAGAATTCATAAGCAGTTGTTAATGTTCAGAGAAAGAATCACTCTCAGACTGACCTCATGAAGTCCTGAAAAGGAGTTGGCCTCTGATTGATCAAAGGACAGACAATTAGACCTTGCAGTCTTAAAGGGACAGCCCGATAACACACAATTGCACCTTAGTAGCAGCTGCATGATATCTCCTTCATAAAAGAGACAATGTGAGTAATACCATGAGAGATGGGCCAGTAGTTGCTGAGAAAAATGCACATTACCTAGTCTGAAATGTTGTTGCCTTGCAGAGTCCTGCTCTGTCAATCCTCTGCTGGTTCAATTATGTGTACTGTTAGGATGTCGTGCGCAGAGATTTTCTTTTATATTCACTCACGGGATGTGATCATCGCCAGCAAAACCAGCATTTGTTGCCCAAGCCTAACTGCGCTTGAGAAGGTGCTGGTGAGCCGCCTTCTTGAAATGCTGCAGTCCATGTGGTGTAGGTACAGCCACAGTGCTGTTATCAAACGAGTTCCGGGTTTTTAAACTGAAGGAACAGCGATATAGTTCCAAGTCTTGCTTCCAAGATTGGAGGGGAACTTGCGGGTGGTGGTGTTACTCAAGTAATATTACACACGTCCTACCGTCACCCTATTAACCTCAATAGTATTGTTTAAAAATCTGATAGGAAGCACCAGATCTGTCCCTAGCCTGCTCTCAAGTGCTATTTTCCATTAGTAAATGAGGCGATTCTGGAATATACACTGGCAATCCTTGCATTGTTACTAGAGGAGCTGAGGATGAAAGTGGGTGTGATATATATTCAGTCTGCATCAACGTCCCCTCTAATTTTTTGTTGTTGTGCGAGGCCTGTTCATTTCAGTGGACGGTACCGTTATATTTTCTTGCATGGTCATGCACGTGTGGTATCTTAAAGGGGATGACTTGTGAGCGGCCTGCATGATAACTTCAGGGCTGCTGTACGGCCACACACGTGTGCAGCTTAGATGGAACATTGGTCACCATTGAATAAATATAAAAAAATATATCATTTTTAACTGTTGTAACATTAGGGATATGGTACAATCCTGCCCCCCACCCCACAACAAGAGTTTCCTTCCCCTTCAGCTGAAATTCTGTTCCGCTCCCACTTAGTCACACTGCCAAGATAAATCAAATCTTTTCCGAAAATACGGAGTTGGAGCCTGAGCTCATCAATGAGATGGTTAGTGTAAAGGAGTCTCCATCCCTGGGACTATATGATAGAATTGACTGATCTCGTATTCAGAGCCAACATATGGCCTGGCATCGATTCCTGTGACTGGAAATTCCTCCAGGTGTTGAGTTCATCCCTATGGCAACATGACTTTGCCCATGGGTTACATGGGAACATTGGAGCAGGAGTAGGCCATTCAGCCCATCGAGCCTGCCCCGCCATTCAATATGATCATGGCTGATCATCCACTTCAATGCCTTTTTCCCACACTATCCTCATATCCCTTTATGTCATTTGTATTTAGAAATCTGTCAATCTCTGCTTTAAACATACTCTATGACTGAGCTTCCACAGCCCTCTGGGGTAGAGAATTCCTAAGATTCACAACCCTCTGAGTAAAGAAATTTCACCTCATCTCTGTCCTAAGTGGCTCCCCCTTTATTTTGAAATTGTGTCCCCTGGTTCTAGACTCGCCAACCAGGGGAAACATCTTAGCTGCATCTACCCTGTCTATCCCTTTTAGTATTTTGTAGGTTTCAATGAGATCACCTCTCATTCTTCGAAACTCTCGAGAATACAGGCCCAGTTTCCCCAATATCTCTTCATAGGACAGTCTGCCATTCCGAGAACATGTCTGGTGAACCTTTGCTGCACTCCCTCCATGGCAATAATATCCTTCTTAAGATAAGGGGACCAAAACTACACACAGTACTCCAAGTGCAGTCTAACCAAGGTTCTATACAATTAAAGCAAGACTTCACTAGTCCTGTACTTAAAACCTCTTGCAATAAAGGCGAACATACTATTAGCCTTCCTAATTGCTTGCTGCACCTGCATGTTAGCTTTCAGTTACTTTTTGACAAGGACACCCTGGTCCCTTTGTACATCTACACTTTCTAATCTCTTACCATTTAAGAAATACTCTGCACATCTATTCTTCCTACCAAAGTGGATAACCTCACATTACTCCATATTATATTCCATCTGCCACATTCCTGCCCATTCACCAAGTCATTCCCAATCCCCTTGAAGCCGCTTTACATCTTCCTCACAACACACATTCCACCTAGTTTTGTGTCATCCGCGAACTTGGAAATACTATATTTGGTCCCCACATCCAAATCATGGATATATATTGTAAACAGCTGGGGCCCAAGTACTGATCCTTGCGGTACCCCACTAGTCACAGCCTGCTAACGCGAGAATGACCCGTTTATTCCTACTCTCTGCTTTCTGCCTGTTAACCAATCCTGAATCCATGCCAGTATGTTACCTCCTATCCCATGTGCTTTAATCTTGCTGACCAACCTCCTCTGGGAGACTAGATCAAAAGCCTTCTGAAACTCCAAGTATACCACGTCCACCAACTCCTCTTTTCCAATTCTGTTAGTAACATCCTCAAAAAACTTCAACAGGTTCATCAAGCATGATTTCCCATTCATAACTCCATGTTGACTATGCCCAATCAGATCATTATTATCCCAGTGCCCATTTATCACATCCTTTAGAATAGATTCCAGCATTTTCCCAATGACTGATGTCATGCTAACAGGTCTGTAACTCCCTGGTTTATGTCTCTCTCCCTTTTTAAATAATGGGGTGACATTTGACACCTTCCAATCTGCAGGAATTGCTCCAGAATCTATAGAATTTTGGAAGATGATCACCAATGCTCCCACTATCTCCATAGCTACCTTTTTCAACACTCTGGGATGTAGAATATCAGATCGTGGGACTTAACAACCTTCAGCCCCATTAATTCCTCCAACACAACCTTATTACTAATACTAATTTCCTTCAATTCCTCATTCTCCGTAATCCCTTGGACCTCTAATTCTGGGAGATTACTTGTATGTTCCTCAGTGAAGACAGACACAAAGTAATCATTTAGCTTCTCTACCATTTCTCTATTTCCCATTATAAATTCTCCTGACTCTGCCTGTAGTGGACTCTAAGCCAAATGTTTAATTTTTATGTACCTGTTGAAGCTTTTACAGTCCATTTTTATACTTTTTGCTAGCTTACATTCATATTTTATTCTTCCTTTCTTCATCAGTTTGGTCCTCCTTTGCTGTATTCTAAAATCCTCCCAATCCTCAGGTTTACTCGTATTTCTGGCAACTTTATAGGCCTTTTCTTTTCATCTTATACAATCCTTCACTTCCTTTGTTATCCGCGGTTGACTGCCTTTAGTTTAGGGGTTTTTGTGCCTTGAAAGAATGCATAGTTGCTGTAAACTATATAATATTTCTTTAAAGACTATCGATTGCCTATGCACTGTCATACCTTTTAATGTATTTTCCCAATCCACCCCTCATACGTTCATAATTTCCTTTGTTCAAATTTAACACCCTGGCTTCACATTGAACTACCTCACTTTCAAACATAATGTAAAATTCTATCATATTATGGTCACTCATCCCTAAAAGTTCTTTTACATCAAGATTATTAATTAGCCCTTTCTCATTACATAAAACTAGATCTAAAATAGCCTGTTCTCTCATCGGTTCCTCAATGTACTGCTCTAGAAAACCATCCCTAACATACCCCAGAAACTCGTCCTCCACAGCATGAGTACCCATTGGGTTTACCCAGTCTATATGCAGAGTGAACTCACCCATGATTACTTTATTCCCCATGCCACATGCTTTTCTCATCTCCTGATGAATACCATGCCCTACACTACCACTACTGTGGTAGTTTGGTGGCCTATAACAGTCCTACCACTGTTGACTGCCCCTTGCTGTTTCTTAGCTCCACCCAAACAGATTCCACATTTTGTTCTCCTGATCTGAGATCTCCCCACAACTAATGTACTGATCCCATCCCTCATTATCAGTGCAACATCACCTACTTTTCCTTTGTGCCTGTCCTTCCTAAATGTCGAATATCCTTGCATAATCAGTTCCCAGTCTTGGTCACCCTGTAGCCACGTTTCCGTTTTGGCAATTAGATCATAACCATTTACTTCTATTTGGACCTTTAAATCATCTACCTAGTTGCGAATGCTACGTGCATTCACGTAGAGTGCCCTTAACCTTGTCTTCTTGACATTATTCTGCATTCTAAGCCTAGTTGATGCTCGTCTTTGTTTTGCCTGCCTTCTAATGTCACTTGCTACTTTTCTACCTCCTGTTACCAGCTTTACTTCTTTCCAATTTGAGCTACCCCTCAGGCTCCCATCCCTCTGACAAGCTAGTTTAAACCCTCCCCAACAGCACCAGCAAATCTCCCTGCGAGGGTATTAGTTCCGGTCCTGCTAAGGTGTAGCCTGTCCATCTTGTATAGGTCTCCGCTGTCCCAGAACTGGTCCCAATGCCTCAGAAATCTGATGCCCTCTCTCCAACACCAATTCTCCAGCCACGTGTTCAATCGATCAATCCTCCTATTCCTATGCTCACTAGCACGTGGCACTGGGAGAATCCTGAGATTACTGCTTTGGAATTCCTGCTTTTTAATTTCCTTCCTAACTCGCTAAAGTCTGCTTTCAGGACCTCATCACTCTTCCTACCTATGTCATTGGTACCAATGTGGACCAGACCTCTGGCTGTTCACCCTTCCCCAAAAGAATGTCCTGCAGCTGCTCCATAACATCCTTGACCCTTGCACCAGGGAGGTAACACACCCCCTATCACTATTGCTCTTCCACCCTTCCTGTGCAGCTGAGCCACCCATGGTGCCACAGTCTTTGCTCTGGCTGCACTCCCCTGAGGAACCATCGCTCTTACCAGTATCCAAAATGGAAAACCAATTTGCAAGCAAGATAGAGTCAGGGGACTCCTGCATTGCCTGCCTGGTTCTCTTAGATGCCCGGCGGTCACCCATTTCCCCTCTGCCTGCATGTTCCGAACCTGCAGTGTGACCACCTCCCTAAACGTGCTATCCACGCAGTCCTCTGCCTCGCGAATGCACAACGTGACTCCAGCCGCCGCTCGAGTTCCGAAACCCGGAGCTCAAGTTCCTGCAGCAGGTGACACTTCCTGCAGATGTGTTTGTCTAGGACACATGGTGTGTCCATGACGTCCCACATACCACAGGACATACATTCCACTTGGCCAAGCTGACCTGTCATAACTTAACTTTAAAAACTTTATTGCAATGAGAAGTAAAATAACTTACCAGTCAACTTCCTCCCCTGTACCAAAGAGAGAGGCAGCTACTGGAGGCTGAAAAAAGTCAGAAGAAAGAAAGAAAGGAGCCCCTCCCTCACGCACCAAACTCCCTTCTAAACATTCTGTGTCCTCCAGCAGCACTTAGTGCAGACAAGCAGCACTGAGAGTCCCCTCAATTTATACTCTGAAAACAATGCTGTGTCAGCTCCGCTACAGCTCAGAAACCAGTTTAAGCTAGCTACCTAATTAACTAGCTGCAGATAGTCTCAGAGTGTTAGTATACCCCTATTTATAACTGCAAGAAACCTAACTTACCTCTTAACTGAAACAGGAATTTCAATTAACTGTTCGATGTAAACAAAATTAGTCTCGAGAGATTAACCCTTAAAATTCACTCACTTACCAAACTCCCTTCTTCACACTCAGTGCAGACCACAGTTAAACATAAAATCTGGAAATATTATTTCTGTGCGTTGTGTGCAATAAAACTGTAAACATCGTAAATAGAAGTAAAAAAAATATTCCGTCATGGTGGAATTTCTAGCTGTCACCATGGTTTCAATTTGTATCACCCTGACAATGAAACAATTTGTATTCTATCCCGTAGACCCAGAGAGAAGCTTGAAATTCTCAGCTTAGCAGACCTGTGAAGCCAAATTCCTTGGATTCAAATGTACTGCAACTTGAAGTCAATGATTCTTTTACTAGTTTAACTGTAGCCACCGCCAACAAAATACCTATGGTATCTTTGCAGCTGGAGTAACTTATGGTTAAACTTAATCTGAGAGGTCTGGTAGAATACTGTTCTGAAGGCTTTCCCTTGGTACTCGAGCATTTTTTATTCTATTGGTAATGGTGCTTCACTTTGTTGTAATTGTGATTTTGTGTGTTCTGTTTCAATGCAGAGCAATACAGAGTAATCCATAATTGTTGGGATGAAGAGGACCTCCAATACGATCACCAAAAAAAGGGTTCAATGCTCGTTAAGTCTCCTGCAGAGAGAAGATCGTACAAACCCTTGCAGATCAATATTCATTCCAAATTCACAGGCAATACAGAACACGTCTTGACCATTTGTGGGAGCAGCCCCCAAATCCTGCATTGGAAAGATGAGCTGGAGTTGTGATTTTTTTTTAATGATCTGGAATTTCTTTGTGCCGAGTATCAAGGCATTCAACAGAATTGGAAGATTTGTTTTTAATGAAATCAATACCCATGATCAGCCCGACTGCTGAACTTAGTAATGACATGCAATTCTGGAAAGCGGACTGACGGTGTGTGGGTAGGTCAGTTAATAACACAAACAAAAATCAGTTTTCAATCAGTGGGAAGGATCCATGACAAAATGTAGCCTTTGACCCCAATCAATGATGTCATTGAGCAAATTGACAAAATTTTGAAACAGAACACAAAAATAAGACAGAAGTGTACTGCAACCAGAGGCTGAGGACAATGAATTTATGAAAATCTAAAGAACTTGACAGAAAAAGAACAACCTTTGATGTTTATACTTTGGCAAAGCTTTGCAAAAGACAATAAAAAGGATGTTACCCTGTTAACTAATGTGAAAAAGGTTGATTCAATCAAGTGACGAGAAGTGTATAATGCTGAAAGAAATGAAATATGATTCTGAAATGAGCTCAATATTTACACAGAGCAATGAGGGAAAGCACATGACAGTCACAACTAGTTGATCAGGCCCTTGTGGATGCTTTGTTTGGATGATGGCCTATTCATCTGTAAATGGCGGTTAAACAAATGAGAAAAACATAGTGCTTTTTGCACATGCTACGTTACTGTGATTAAAGCTCCTGCTACAGTTATATTAACTCTACAGGAGCAGTCACACTGTTCAACCTACCTTCCATAGTAGACACAAACTCCACGCCCTTTCTGTCATTATTGGTGGATAGAATTGAATAGAATTTACTTAGTTTCTCATCTCCCAGAAAAGCCTACCAAAAATAGCAAACAAATTACAGTGTAAATAAAGCGAATAAATGCTTGCTGCAGGAGGGACTTTTGGGAATTTCTAGATGGACAAATTTAAATGGCCTTACTAACTTAAGGAAAAATAACCTTATTTACTGACTGATGCAGGACACTATTGTAGTACCTCCTCTTTTCCACCAACACAATTTTTTCCCCTCCTCTCCTATAAAGCACCGAGAATGCTGGGGTGCAGCAACAAGACTGCTGTTCTATAAAGTCCAAAAGCCCTGGATGTAATGAACTGAGTTGCACTATCATACAGATCCAGTGGCACGTCCTGGATCTGGAGCTGGTATATTTACAGGTTTTTCCTCACTTCTCATACATTAGAAATTGGAGCAGGAGTATGTCTGATCTTCAATCACTACTCCACTTTCTCGTCCGATCTCCGTATCTCTTGGTTCCCTTAGTGTCTATTAATCTCAGCCTTGAATACACTCAATGATTGAGTATGCACAGCTCTCTGCAGAAGATAATTCCAAAGCTTCACAACCCTGAATGTGAAGAAGTGAGTGAAGAAATTTCTCCTCTCCGTCCAAAATGGACAACCCCTTATCCTAAGACTATGCCACCTCGACTCTTGCGCTCGAGTATACAGACTCTCAGCATCTACCCTGTCGAGCCCTCTCAGAATCGTGTGTGTTTCAAAGAGATCCCCTCTCATTCTTCTAAACTCAAGACAGTATCAGCCCACTGTACTCAATCTCTCCTCATAGACCAACCCCTTCATCCCAGGAATCAATCTAGTGAACCTTCACTGTACCCCATTCTAAGGCAACTTCACATCCACTTCACACCCTCTTCTGCTGATTGTACTGCATACAATGACACACGGGTAGGGTCCCAGCAGATTGGAAAACTGCTAATGTGACACCCCTATTCAAGAAAGGAGGAAGACAGAAAGCAGGAAACTATAGACCAGTTAGCTTAACATCTGTCATTGGGAAAGTGCTAGAGTCCATTATTAAGGAAGAAATAGCAGGACACTTAGAAAAACATAATGCAATCAAACAGAGCCAACATAGTTTTGTGAAAGGGAAATCATGTTTGACAAACTTGTTAGAGTTCTTTGAGGATATAACAAGCGGAGTGGATAAAGGGGAACAGGTAGATGTAGTGTATTTGGATTTTCAGAAGGCATTCGATAAGGTGTCACGTAAAAGGTTATTGCACAAAATAGGAGCTCAGTATATTGGGGGTAATGTGTTGGCGTGGATTGAGGATTGGCTAACACACAGAAGGCAGATAGTCGGGATCAATGGGTCTTTTTCAGGTTGGAAAGCTGTAACTCGTGGGGTGCCACAAGGATCGGTCCTAGGGCCTCAACTATTTACTATCTATATTAATTACTTGGAGGAATGCTGTTCTATGTTCCATTAGAATGAAGGGTATGTAGGTAGTTTGATCTTAGAGTAGGTTAAAGGGTCAGCACAACATCGTGGGCCGAAGGGCCTGTACTGTGCTGTACTGTTGTATGTTCTGTGAAGGGACAGAGTGTAATGCATCCAAATTTGCTGACGATACAAAAACAGGTGGGAAGGTATGTTATGATGGGGACACAAAGAATCTGCAAAGGGACATAGATAGGTTGAATGAGTGGGCAAAAACTTGGCAGATGGTGTTCAATGTGGGGAAGTGTGAGGTCATCCACTTTGGTAGGAAGAATAAAAAGGCAGATTAATATTTAGATGGAGAGACTACAAAATACTGCAGTGCAGAGGGATGAGTGTTCTTGTACATGAAACACAAAGTTAGCATGCCGGTGCAGCAAGTAATTAGGAAGGCAAATGGAATTTTGGCCTTTATTGCGAGGGGGGTTAGAGGTTAATGTTTAAAAATAGGGAAGGCTTGTTACAACTGTATAGGGGGTTGGTGAGGCCACACCTGGAGTACGGCGTACAGTTTTGATCCGCGTATTTAAGGAAGGATATACACTCGCATTGGAGACAGTTCAGAAAAGGTTCACGAGACCGATTCCTGGGATGAAGGGGTTGTCTTATCAAGAACAGCTAAACAGGTTCGGCCTTTCTTTATTGGAGTTTAGAAGAATGAGAGGTGATCTTATTGAAGCATATAACATTCTAAGGGGGCTTGACAGGGTAGACGTTGAGAATATGTTTCCACTGGTGGGGGAATCTCGAACTAGCGGACATAGTTACAGAATAAGGGGGCACACATTTAAAACTGAGATGCAAAGGAATTTCTTCTCTCAGAGGGTGGTGAATCTCTGGAATTCTCTACCTCAGAGAGTTGTGTAAGCTCGGTCACTAAATGTATTTAAGGCGGAAGTAGATTGATTTTTGAAATCTCAGGGAATCAAGGGTTATGCAGAGCAGGCCTGAAAGAGGAATTGAGGCCTGGGACAGATCAGCCATGATCTCAGTGAATGGTGGGACAGACTTGAGGGGCTGAATGGCCTACTCCTGCTCCTATTTCTTCTGTTCTTACGAAGAACATGAAAAATATTACCTTCACAGTAATAGAAAAGTTATGGAAATTCCCCGTCAGTGGCTCATTGGATAAAGCCTTGTACACATCCAGAGGAAATTTCTGAAACATTTTACTCGATGCAGCAGCTGTGAGGGGGGAGGGGGAAAGAGAGAAACGGAGTTAAAATTAAAATGTATAGCTGAACACAAATGGGCAGCAATCCACCTGTAATGAGAAAGAATCTTTTGATTACAAAAACATTTGTATGGTTAGAAGAATAAAAGACAAACAGGCCCACATTTCCAACTCTGAGTTGATCTGTACTAACCCATCGGCCCTTTCACCAGGTGTCCAGATCATCCAAAAAGATGAATTTGCTGATGTCAGCCAGCAGTGGTCTGTGGGAAGGATCTCGTGATGTTCAAGCAAAGACTTACACTGATCTTACACTGATAGCTTCTTCGGAAAGCAGAAGGGTAAGTCTAGGGTTATTGCCAAGAAGTGCGGCTTACTCGCAGTCTGGCATCAATTCTCCCTGCAGTTCACACTAGAAAGTACTAGGTACCATCCATCAACACTGCAGAGGGAACTCCTTCAATCTCCTTGGTATGACTCACATTTGCAACTTGGTGCAGAGTGAACCTACATTTCTCCCACTCTATTTTATTCAGCATCACTATATGACTGTTTGCATTTATATGACGCCTTATCACAGCGAAATATCTCAAAGTGTATCACACAGTGAATTATTTTTGGAGTGCACTGACTGCTGTTAAGCAGCCAAATGCTGCAATGCCACACCAACAATAACTCACAAACAGTAATCAGATAACTGAACTGTTTACATCCTTTGTGAGGTGATGTGAGTTGAGGAAGGAATTGTGCTCTTCTTCAAATAGTGTGCTGAATATCCTGGAAGGCAGGACCCCAACAATGCAGCACTTCCTCAGCACTGCATAAGCAAGTCAGCTGAGATAATATGCTCAAATCCTGATGTGAGCTCAAAGCATACTCTTCTGACCCACAGAGAGTCTTAGCAACTGATCCAAGCTGATGCAGACTTATTCCCACCAAGTGCCTTGCTTAGCATGCAAACATGACAAAACTGTGCTGCACCAGCATAGTGCATGTGATATCAACTTGTTGATTCTGTAATGCAACACAGTGCCACCAAATCCTCTTTACACAATACTCTGTCACAAAGTGCCCCTACCATTGGTCAGGTTAAGTGGGAGAGCAATGTTCTCTGTATCAGTATTTGTTAATAAATTCTTCCCAGCAGTAACCACGGTCAGCAACTGAAGTCCCAGGCAGGTTCCCCATATTGGAAAATAATCACCAGCATCGAATGCCTGCAGTAATAATATACAAAGAGCATGAAACAAGGGAGAATAAAAATAATTATCCTTGCATCATGCATGCCTTTATTAACTCCAGACTTGACTATTCTAACCCACTGCTGGCCGGCCTTCCGCATTCAACCCTCTGTAAACTGGAGGTCATCAGAAGGTCTGCTGCCCTTGTCTTAACTCGCAGCAAATCCCGTTCACCCATCAGTCCTGTGCTCGCTGACCTACTCTGGCTCGCAGTTAAACAAAGCTTGACATTAAAATTCTTATCCTGGTGTTCAAATCCCTCCATGGCCTTGCCCCTCCCTATCTCTGTAATCTTCACCAGCCCTACAAACCTCTGAGATGCATGCACTGCTCCAATTCTGGCCTCTTGAGCATCTGATTTTAACTGCCCCACCATTGGTGGCCAAGCCTTCATTCAGCCCCCAAGGCCCCAAGCTCCAGCTCTGGAATTTCTTCCCTAAACCTCTCCACTCTCTACCTCACTTTCCTCCTTTAACACATTCCTTAAAACCTATTTCTGCCCTAATATCTTATGTGGCTCTGCGTAATGACAGCAGAGAGCTGCAAGCAATAATCCTCATTCCATTGGAGAGAATTACCAAACCAAAATAAAGTGACTTGCAGCATCTTGCCACACCAAACCATACCAATTCCCATGACAGGCACACAATGTCTTCATGACAGACAATTTCACTAACATCCAGGGAAAGTGTTTCGGGCTAGAGGGGAAAAATATGATAGAACAAAAAGTGCAGAACAATTGGAGTGTCAAACAAATCTTATTTCATTTGGGGAAGGCTTAAATTCAGGACAATGACATGTTGTTCAGATCTACCTTTAATGCAAGCTCATAAAATTTCATGGCAGCTTTAGCAAAAGCAGATGTCTTCAAATTAGTTGATCCACCAGGGAACAGAATGCTGTGAACAGGAAAGGCAGATGGGTGATGGAATAGTTTGTGTAGCATAATGTACATTTTCTTTTTTCCTTCCTCCCTTTAGGTTTTAACTCCCTTACGGGGGGTACAATTCCATGGATATGTTCGAGGATGGGTGTCCTTACTGACAAGTCACTCCTCAAAGAAACAGCATTCATAACATTAACTGTAGATATTCACAGAATTATTAATTTATTCAGGTGCCAGTGTGGCTCAATTGGCAGCACTCTTGCCTCAGGAGCCAGAAGATTGTGGGTTCAAGTTCCACTCCAGAAACCTGAGCACATAATCTCGGCTGACACCCGAATGCACTGCCAAGGGAGTCCAGCATTGACAAGATATTGAACTGAGGCTCCGTCTCCCCGCTCAGACAAGCGTAAAAGATCCCACAGCACTATTTCAAAGGAAAGCAGGCAAGTTCTCCAAATATCCTGCCCAATACTTATCCCACAGCTAACTAATCTAAAGCAGATTATCTGGTCATTATCTCATTGATGTCTGTCGGACCTTGCTGTGCACAAATTGGTTGCCCTTTTTCCTCAGACTATACTTCAAAAGTATTTAATTGGCTGTCAAGCGCCTCAGAACATTCTTAGGTAGATAAAGACACTATATAAATGCAAGTCTTTCTTCTTTTTTAAGCATAAAGTAACAACTATCATTGACAATTATAAACCTACATTTGGGACAAAACCTTGAGTTTTAGCCGGGATATGCAAAGCATTTAACAGCTCTGATCTTGTTGTATTTGGTGGGCCAGACATTTGAGTTCCAAAGTATTTGTCCCAACGTTTACATCTTCTACCCCTTTTCATAATTGGTTCATGACAATTTGCATGTTTCATAGCATTAACTAAAATAAAGTTATCATTCAACGTTAACGTGCTTTTCCTGACCTTGTAACCAATAGGTCATACTCACGTGATTGACTAAGTCGCTAACTTGTTCCAGGCCAATGGCCTTTCTCAGGCAGGTGCTTTCTAACAAAGGGAGCTTTTCTGCTTGTTCTGTTTCCGTACAATGACTTTAAATTTACGAAGTTCTTTTCCAATATCAATCTCCAGCTTCGAAAAGGATGATGTATCCTCCCACAGAACTTATCAACTAATTACTGACGTCTTTTAATTCGGCTTATTGTCCAAACTGACTGTTGCTCTTCACTGCATTCTATATTAATAAAATAAAGCAAGTCTGCCTAATGATTACACTATCATTCATCGATCAGAAGCTCACTTAACCAATAAAAGTTTAACGTTAAAATTAAGGATTAATTAAAGAGGGTGGTGGGGGTCTGGAGCTCACTGCCTGAAAGGGTAGTTGAGGCAGAGACCCTCAACTCATTCAAAAGGAGTCTGGATACACAACTCAAGTGCTGTCATCTGCAAAGCTACGGACCAAATGCTGGAAGGTAGGATTAGAATAAGTGGATCGTTTTTCAGCAGGCACAGACATGATGGGCCAAGTGGCCTCTTTCTGTGCCTTAAACTTACTATGATTCTATGATTAACCCCTTCTTTATAGACTGTTATCACACTCTGGTACCTGACCCAAGTATTAATTATTCATGAAAGCAGAAGAAAGCAGTAAATTCTGGAAATACTCAGCAGGTCTGGCAGTATCTGTGGAGAGAAAAGAAGAGTTGACATTTGATGTCTGTTACCTTCCATCAGAGATGAAACATTAAGTCGTTCATCAATTCTGATGAGAGGTCACAGACCTAAAACGTTAACTCTGCTTCTCTCGCCACAGAAGCTGCCAGACCTGCTGAGCATTTCTGGCCATAATTACAAGTCATAAACCCATCAAGAAATAGAGAAAAAATGTCTTTACTCACTACCACAGGCAATGATTTAGGCAAATAGCTAAGACACTTTCAAAAAGAAACTAGATGAGTACATGAATGAAAAGGAACGAGAAGGAAAAGTTGTTTCTGCAAATAGAGGCCTGTGACCAGTGGGTTACCACAGGGATCGGTGCTGGGACCCTTACTGTTTGTAGTGTACATTAATGATTTAGACATGAATATTGGAGGTATGATCAGGGAGTTCGCAGAGGACACGAAAATTGGTGGTGTCGTAATTAGTGAGGAGGAAAGCATTAGGTTACAGGATGACATTGATGGGCTGGTAAGATGGGCGGAGCTGTGGCAAATGGAGTTTAATCCTGAGAAGTGTGAGGTGATGTACTTTGGAAGGTCTAACAAGGCAATGGAATATCCGATTGATGGTAGGATGTATAGAGGGTCAGAGGGACCTTGGGGTGCTTGTCCATAGATCACTGAAGGCAGCAGCACAGGTAGCTAAGATGGTTAGGAAGGCATACGGGATACTTGCCTTTATTAGCCGAGACACGGAATATGAGAGCAGGGAGGTTATGATGGAGCTGTATAAAACGCTAGTTAGGCCACAGCTGGAGTACTGTGTACAGTTCTGGTCGCCACACTCGAGGAAGGATGTGATTGCACTGGAGAGGGTGCAGAGGAGATTCACCAGGATGTTGCCTGGGATGGCATTTCAGCTGGGAAGAAATACTGGATAGGCTGGGGTTGTTTTCTTGGAGCGGAGAAGGCTGAGGGGGTACCTGATTGAGGTATACAAAATTATGAGGGGCATTGATAGGATAGATAGGAAGATATAATGTTGGTATAGCTTTAAGGTAAGGGGCAGGAGGTTTAGAGGGGAGTTGAGGAAAAATTTTTTCACCCAGAGGGTGGTTGGAATCTGGAACACACTGCCTGAAGCGGTGGTAGAGGCAGGAACACTCACGACATTTCAGAAGTATTTGGATGAACACTTGAAATGCCAAAGCATACAAGGCTACAGGCCAAGTGCAGGGAAATGGGATTCGTTTGGAAGGGTGCTTGATGTTCGGCGCAGGCATGTTGGGCCGAAGGGCCTGTTTCTGTACTGTAAAACTCTATGACCTTATGACAAAGATATGAAAAGCTGGGATGAGGAAACCTGTGAAGAGCAGAAACACGAGCACACAATAGTTGAGCCAAATGGCCTGTTTCTGTGCTGTATATTGCATGTAATTTTAAGACTTGACAGCAACTATTAGTAGGGTATCTCCGTCTCTAGGAGATGGAACTTGTCCTCATTTGGTGACCAAAGGCCAAGTAAGCAATCAAGAGCAAGAACACTTGCTTATTTTCCCTTTCGTGAACTGTGGACACTGTGGCCATTAAAAGCACCCTCATGCTTAGGGCTGAGGGCAAACTTCGCACAGAATTTCAACTTTATATATTCAGCGAGTGATTTTACACAAAGTGGGGAGGGGTCCGTTTCATGAGGTACATCTGTTCAATGGAGTGAACAGCACAGGAAATAGGCTCAGGATTTAAATGGACTACAAGGCATTAGCAGGTTTATTGTACAAAAACATAGCAGGAATAGTTAATGTCAGATTGTGGACTGAGATTACAGAAAAGTCTTAGTCAAGGCAAAGTGGGCTTTGATGGTGGTACAGGCCGTAACTCATGCAGCTGCAATTAAATTGTCTGCAATTAAAATCCAGCAGCCACAGTCTGTCAGCCTCACCAATAAAAAGGTTACATTTCATCTACCCGAGAAATTTACTTACCCATTGATTGAATGGAAAATTCTTTCATATTCATCATTTGTCAGATTCAGCCTGAGTTCAAAATAAAACAATATGCATTTATTACCATGTGTTTGGCTCCCTGCAGTAAGAATCTCCAAATATTTTACTCATTAGTAAATAGGTTTGTTCTGCTCTTTCCCTCATCTTCTGAGAGAACGAGCTCTTGTTGGCATATGGTATCACATGTATAAGGGGTACAGGGTGTTGGATCCCATCAGTTACGAAGAGAGATGAAGTCCGACCGTAACTTTGAGAAACTTTATTGCAGTACGTGATTCTTACATTGCAAGGATACAAAAAGAACAAAAAGCAAAACAAAAGAACATGTGCTCACTACAGCAAGCCTTTCTGATAGTTATTCAAACAAAACTAGTAACGGCCCCCTCCCCTTGTTTCTGAGTGGTTTGCAGACTTCTGTTATCAGTGCATGATTGGCTCATTCGTCCCAGCATTTTATTTTTGCATTTTATTTCAGTAGTTTCACATTCCCCCCCTCCTTGAACTGTTCTGCTGATTATTAAACAATAGGCTACTATTAAGCTATCTGCAGCTGTCCTGTTAGCTTCTGCTTATTTTTTTTATAAATTGGCTGCATAGCTCCACAGTTAGTTTGTTAGTTGATTAGCTTACTTTTTATCTGTCCCCACACAGGGGTACACATGGGGTAACTTTAGCACAGTGGTTGTAACTGGACTTGTAATCCAGAAGCCTGCACAAGTGACACAAGTTCAAAACCCACCATGGCTTTTGCGAAATTTAAATTTGATTAATTTAATAAATCTGGCATCACTATCAGTACCCAGTCTGGTGTACATATGACTACAGACCCAAAGTAATGTGGTTGACTCTTAATCGCTCAGTTGTTTTCAAGAACGCAGCTCTCCAGCACCTGTGCAAGAGCAATTAAGGATGGGCTATTAAGTGAAAGGCAGCCTCCAGCAACTTGCCCAAGTGGCTGTTCAAGAAAGAAAAGAAAGATAATTGATTGCACATATATAGTGCTTTTCACAAACTCAGAGCCCCTTAAAATGCTTCACAACTAACGAAATACTTCTTAAAGTGCAGTCACTGCTGTAATGTAAGGAATGTTGACTGATTTCCCCCCTAATTAGTTGAAGGGAACTATGGTACTCTTGCTGCAGCTCAGTCTGGGAAAAGACATATATTTCAGCAAAATAATAATATATAATCTTCAGTTGTACCACATTAACATATTAAAAAATACGCTGACCATAGTATCCAAAGGAAAACTGAGATGGTCTTATGGGCGAGTCGGAGTCAACCCAAGGGGTCACTGAGTCATCCAATTGTATCCTGTTTGCTCAGTATAATGACAAGAGTCTGAAGGAATACCTGACTGGTACCACTCTGCAGCCAGCCGACTCCAGGTACTTCACATAGGGCGCAGCAACGTAAGACTTCCCAAATGGAAGAAGATCTGCATCCAAAGTTTCCTGGGCCAATATCCCTGTGAGACAAAATATAGATCACATTTAAGAGCGAATAAATTGTCGCATTGCAGTGGAGTGTAGGGCTGCACACTCTCCAAATTTCCCCCCTTTACCTAAAAGTTTTAATACTTCATGCTGCAGTTTAGTTTAGTTTTTTAGTTTAGAGATACGGCACTGAAACAGGCCCTTCGGCCCACCGAGTCTGTGCCGAGCATCAACCACCCATTTCTACTAATCCTACCCTAATTCCATATTCCTACCACATCCCCACCTGTCCCTATATTTCCCTTCCACCTACCTATCCTCGGGGCAATTTATAATGGCCAATTAACCTATCACCCTGCAAGTCTTTGGCATGTGGGAGGAAACTGGAGCACCCGGAAGAAACCCACGCAGACACAGGGAGAACTTGTAAACTCCACACAGGCAGTTCCCAGAATTGAACCTGGGTCATTGGTGCTGTGAGGCTGCGGTGCTAACCACTGCGCCACTATACAAAGTTGTTTAGGCAGCATCCTACCCGATGAATGAGAGCAAAAGAAATTCCTCACACTGCAAAAATCATTATTCAGAAGTTGGTCTTGGAGCGATTAATGACATGGAACATTGACCTGAGGGAACATTTTGAAATTTTGCCAATGGCACCAAATTAGGGGATATGGCAAATTGTGAAAAACTACAGGGAGATATATAAAGGCTGGCAGGATAAGTGGCAGATCTAGTTCAGTGTCCAGAATTGTTAACAACTGTTTTTGAACTAAGAATAGTGTCAAGCAGGCCCCCACCTGCCAAGCATGAGGCATATTATTTTTGCCACATGGACATTACATTTCAAACTGTTGTTGAACTGAAGAAAGGACATGCTTTTAAAAATTGCCATATCTTGGCTGGAAAGACATTTGCATATTAACAGACAGTATTTGAAAGGACAAAGCAGCCATTCCATGACACATTCAACCCACAATGGACTTTTGATCACCAGACATTGAAGGTGGAGCAGCTCGCATTCCAGGCTGACTGCTAAGATGGCCGAATACACAAATGGTCAAACCAGATAGTCACATGATTACACTGCTGGGCAACCTGAGTTTTTTGAAACTGTACGAACAGTTTGAACTCAAAGTCCGTTTGCTCCTGAACTGAGAGGATCTCTCCTGTCTGCTCCCATCTTTTTCTCACAAGCCTCTGAATCCACATGAACCCCAAGAGAGAAAAGTCTCCTGCAGCGAACAAGGTTTAAGAAGAATACTGGGCCCCAACGGAAAGCAAGATCTACCTGCAATCAAGGACTCTACAGCGAACTCCAAGAAACCTAACAAAAACTCTTCAGATTCTGCCTCAAACTTTTCCACTTGATTTTTCTACTGTTCTCTTCTGTCTCTATTCGCAGATGTGCATCACGTTATGCATGCCAGCGTGGGCGTGTTGAGTATCCGTAGGCGTGAACTGAATTAGAGATTATGTTTAATTTAAATAAATTCTGACTTTTCTTCTTTCAACCAAAGAAAGCCTGTTTGTGCTGGTTTCCTTGCCTTATAAGTGGAAAGCAGCGAACAAGGATTCACCAAGGGGGAGCTAAAAACAGTGTGTTTCAAATTAAACCCTGTTACAGTAAGACCAGGTGAAAGCTGAAAGGGAACCCTCGACCGCTTTCTCATCTGGTCATAATAATAGGGAAAGGAAATACGTCTTAAATCCTAAGATTATAAATGGAGTAGAGCAGCAGAGGGACCTCAGTGTGTCGACATACAAGTCATTAAAGGTGGCTGCACTTTTAAAGTATTAAGTATTTACGCATGCAGATCTCTTTTCTCCACATCCTTCTCAATCTTCCTGTTGAGTTGATGGTTTCAATCCTCATATCTCAATATAAAATATACATCAGTCCTGTATCTTCTGTTATGGCCAGACGAGGAGGGGGTCTTGGGCCCCTTTTTCTTATTTAACCGCAACAGGGTTTATTCCTTTTAAACAATGCTTATGCTTACCACTTCCACGAGTGTTTTACCTTTACTGTGATCTCAAAATAACCAGCCACGTTTCCTTGAGTTTAAACAAGAAAGAGGTAAGTTGATTATACTTAACACTCTAACCCCATTTAAAAATACGCCACACATTCACACAAGAATCACACACACACACACAAATAAATTACAGAAAGGAAACAGATTTGGTGGTTGGATTAAATTCCAGAATATATGGAACTTAAATACATTCTGTACAGTGGATGATCCAGTAGTCCTTGGGTGAAGCTGTATTCTTGAGTTCTTGGTTGGTCAAGTTGTATTTTGGCTGGCTTGCTGTGCTCAGGGTTTTCCTGCAGGCATAATTTGTAGTTCGTTCTCTTCCCCTGGTTGCTGGCTGTAGCCATCAGTGGGCTTGGAGGGTCCCAGTCGCAGACATTTTTTTCCCTTGTTTTCTGGGGGGGGTGGGCGGGAGACAGACAGAGAGACAGAGACACAGAGAGAGAGACAGAGGAGCAACAGACTTCTCTCCACTCAGTGACTGCCTGTGTAACAAAACCTGTTTCTTCAGAGATGAACAGGCGTTTATTTATTTTATTTAGAGATACAGCACTGAAACAGGCCCTTTGGCCCGAGTCTGTGCTGACCAAGAACCACCCATTTATACTAACCCTACAGTAATCCCATATTCCCTACCACCTACCTACACTAGGGGCAATTTACAATTGCCAATTTACCCATCACCTGCAAGTCTTCGGCAGTGGGAGGAAACCGGAGCACCCGGCGAAAACCCATGCGGTCACAGGGAGAACTTGCTAACTCCGCACAGGCAGTACCCAGAATTGAACTCGGGTCCCTGGAGCTGGTGCTAACCACTGCGCCTCATTCACAAGGTTCTTCTCACTTACCTTTGTTTCTCATGAGATTTTTATGGACTCTTCTAATACAATTCAAGGTTCTACATGCCCCAGGATGTCCATCCACACTTGGAGGCCGTTGGCCATTTCAAAGTCAATGGGTGAGGATGGCCTTTACTGCTGTCCTAATGAAGCCATTTTAGGTAATTCAACCACTTCAAACAAGCCATTGTGCTGGCTGGGCTTCTTGTTAGACTTTTTGTCTCCAGTCCAATCTCCTGGTATTGGGGCGGCACAGTGGCGCAGTGGTTAGCACCGCAGCCTCACAGCTCCAGCAACCAGAGTTCAATTCCGGGTACTGCCGGTGCAGAGTTTGCAAGTTCTCCCTGTGTCTGCGTGGGTTTCCTCCGGGTGCTCCGGTTTCCTCCCACATACCAAAGACTTGCAGGTTGATAGGTAAATTGGCCATTAGCAATTGCCCCGAATATCGGTAGGTGGTAGGGAAATATAGGGACAGGTGGGGATGTGGTAGGAATATGTAATTAGTGTAGGATTAGTATAAATGGGTGGTTGATGCTCGGCACAGACTCGGTGGGCTGAAGGACCTGTTTCAGTGCTGTATCTCTAAACTAAAACTAAACTTCAGATGTAGTAGTGGCCATCTTGGCTGCTAGTTTTTTTTCAAGTTACTCGTAAGGTTTCTTTTCCATTAAAAGTCTAAGATGAGCTTCCAACCGATGAAATTAATATTTCCCATTTGGCATATAGGGTTTTCCTGACACTTTCCATTCTAGTTTGATAGAAACCTTTAAGAGGGATAATTTATTCCTCGATAGTTGCTGCATTCATTTTTGGATTCTTTTTGCTTCCAGATGCTATGTTGGCATCCTTGTGGTCCTGTGGAACGTTTTCCTGATCCCAGATACTCTAATCTTGTTAACAAGCTCTGTACCATTAATCATTCCAAATCTCTGCCTGAATGCCGTCTTCTGCATTGCAGACCACCTCTCTTGGGAAAACACTGCAGTTGACCAGCCCACGTGGAGCGAAGAACTGAAATCTGGTTCAGCATGTTTCAAAGACCATCTATGCCAAACGTGCAACATCCAACTGTTCAGAGGAATGCCAGAGGTGGTGTAGCAACAGAAGATTCCCCTAATAACGACTATATGAACTACTGTGGAATTCCATGCCGATCCCACGTTGGATACTCCTCAAGTCTTTGAGTCCTCCTCACTGTTTCCCAATCCCCTACTTTTGTGTCACAAGCAAATTTTATTATGTTGCCCATGTCTGTAAAAATCATACATTTTATAAATCTACAAAAAACATGGCTCCAGCCTAAATTTTTTATAACAAGTTCCCTATGAACCACCTTACTAAACACTTTCCAGTCATCCTACAACTACTGGATTCCCTCTTTCTGTAATTAGTCAAAAAATTTAAATGTGCTGAACATAACTTGGCTTTCACAAATCCAACGGTTGAAGGTGATGGCTTCGATCTTCGCAATATTCCGGTGGAGGAAGATCAAACACACCGAAAACTAGAAGTCGGAAAGCTGCCCAACAATACAGTGATGGGGGAAGGGACACAAGATGTGGTGCAGAGATAGAGTTTGATATCACCTGTGTATATATGAAAGCTGCAAATAATATCACCAATGTGCAGCATGTAGATGAGGAAGAGGAGGGGGCCCTGGATGAATCATTGGGGGACAACAGAACTGAGAATATAGGGGTGAGAAGTTAAACCATTATAAGAGATACTACACTACAGTAGTTCAAGAAGATGACTCCCCACCACCTTCGCAAGGGCAATGAGGGATGGGCAACAAACACTGGCCCGCTCACATCCCATGTAAAAATAAACTCTGGCTCAAATTACTTCTGCAACAGTGCAATCAGGAAGGGTGGTACCAATGGAGAACAGGCAGTGGTGGAGGAAGAAGATTCTAGATGTGTTGAGGGAAAATGAAGCACCTCAATTTTCAAAGTGTCACCTGACTATTTGAGGGCTTCTACATGGGCACTGCACTATGTTAACTGTATCACAGATACAAAGAACAGGGGGAAAAAAAGAGGGATGTAGGGCCATTTTGTTTAGAAAACCTTTTCTTCTAATTGTACCATTAGTGTTTTCTTAATGGTGCCTCCTCCTGAGTGAAAGGACACACACACAGCTGATTTTTCACAGAAACAGAACACTGTAGATGCTGGAAATCTGGAGAGAAAAAAACAGAAAATGCTGAAAATATTCAGCAGGCCAGGCAGCATCTGTGGAGAGAAAAACAGAATTAATGGTTCAGGTCTGTGACCTTTCATCAGAACTCACAGTTGATTGTTGTTTTGGTCACTCTTAGTCCAGTTAAAATGGTCAGTGCTCGGAAATTTGCTCTGACTGTTAAGCTATTTCGGACAGAACAACAATTAGTGCGGCTGAATGAAACAGTAATGCCTCTTCCAGGGCACTTTTATCGAGTTTCAGATGTGTGGGAGATCTGCACAACTGTTGGAGAAAGAGGAAGTTAGCGCCCAAGAAAATATTAAGAGTGGAGAGAAGCTGGCAGGGCAATCCCAATTGGGTACGAGCGGTACCATACTTACCGATAATGGGTCTTTGGTTGATTTCCACTGTCTGGAGCCCGTGAAAAGAGCAGCAGCCAAATAGCAGCAGCAAGAAGAGCGCAGGCTGAGACATCATGATGTGACGGACTGGGCTGCAAAGGGGAAATTTGCAACCCGGAAGCACTGCGGCCGCTCACATTGCAAGGCAGATTGCCAGTGATGAGAAGGGAGGAGCCGATCCAGGCGGGGTTTGCCCCAGTACTGGGACTGGTGGGGGAGGTCAAGTGGGGATCCCTCAGCTGCTTGGGGGCCCGGGCTGGGTAGTGGCGTCACAGGGGAAGGTATTGTCCCGCCTCAGCGGTATGAGCAGAGGGAGAGGAGGCGCTTCCCAGACATGGCAGCGTAAACCAAGCAGCGCCGCCCGTGCAGCGAGGCCCCAGCACCATGTGAAGCGGGCTCGGGGCCACAAGTGACCAGGTAAGGGCTGCTGGAGCTACCCTGAGCGCGGCGGGCTCGGCTTCAACACAGAGACCTAACTGGAGATGCCCCTCCGAGTTTGCGCCACTCCTCCTGCCAGAGCCTGAAACTTTGTTTCTGTTACTTTCTTGCTCGGAACCCTCCTCTCCCCTCCTCTCCTCCCACCCCAGACACAGCAGCAACTGCTGCACCGTCCAACCCCCAAGGAAACGCAACGACAAAGGAAATTTGGGCTGCGGAGTTAATCTCTTCCACCCCGAGCATAACTTCGAAAGTGCGATTCTCACTTTCTCTCTTCCCCGAGTTCAGGATTGAATGACCTGCAGATAAAGCAGCAATTTTCATTGTTTTAGTGTTGTCCATTCGTCACGTAATCCTGATGTAGCTAATCACTCCTGATCAATACACTTTTATAAAAATGAATTCAAACTGTCCTTGGGCATGTGATCTCAATACTCATTTGAGTAAGGACATCAACTTTCATCTATTAATGTGTTTGTTGGTAAAATGGTCAGACATAAAGCAGTGTGTGTCTGCGTTTTAGGATTGTGAATGCTTTTCTTTCCTAATTAGTGAATATATGGGGAGCACATGTACCTGTATCGATAGGAACATAGGAAATCGGAGCAAGAGCAGGCCATTCGGCCCCTCGAGCCTGCTCTGCCACAGGAAGCTATGAGGGGCAAGTTGGCTATGGTGGATTGGGAACATACATTAAAAGATTTGACGGTAGACAGGCAATGGCTACTATTTAAAGAAGTACTACACGGTTTAAAACAAATGTACGTTCCTCGAAGACACAAAAACCCAACAGAATAAAGGTGAATTAACCGTGGCTAACAATAGAAGTTAAAGATTGCATTAGATGAAAAGAGATGACGAATAAGGTCACCAGAAAAAGTGGTCAGCTTGAATATGGGAGCAATTTAGAATCCACTAAAGGAGTATCAAGAAACTGATAAAGAAAGGGAAAAGAGAATATGAAGCAAGCTCACTAAAACCATGAAGGCAGACTGTTAAAGCTTCTTTAGGTAGATGAAAAGGAAAAGATTCGCAATGACAAATGTGGGTCCATTCCAGGTGGAGAATTGGGAAATGGCAGAGAGACCAAACAATTACTTTGTCTTCACAGAGGAAGACACAGAAAATGTAACAGAAATATTAGGATAACAAGGGACTTGTAAAAAGGAGGAACTGAAAGAAATTAGTATCAATAAAGAGGTAGTACTCAAAAAATTAAGTGGATTGAAAGTTGATAAATCCCTGGACCAGATGAGCAACATTGAAGGAGATGGCATAGAGATAGTGGATGCATTGTTGGTTATATTTCAAAATTCTATAGATTCTGAAAGGGTTCCTGCAGATTGGAAAGTAGCAAATGTAACCCCATGATTTAAGAAGGGAGCGAGAGAGAAAATGGACAACTACAGACCTGTTAGTTTGACGTCACTTGTATGGAAAATGTTAGAATCTATTATAAAGGAAACGATAACTGGACACTTGGAAATTAATGGTACGATTGGGCAGAGTCATGAAAGGGAAATCATGTTTGACAAACCTGTTGGAGTTTTTTGAGGATGTTACTTGGAGGATAAAGGAGAACTAGTGGATGCGGTGTATTTGGATTTGCAGAAGGTTCTTGATAAGGTCCCACACACGAGGTTGGTGAACAAAATTTAGAGCACTTGGTATTGGGGGTAATATACTGATATGGATTGAGAACTGGCTAACAGACAGAAAGCAGAGAGTCGGAAGAAACGGGTCATTCTCAGGAATGGCAGGCTCTTAGTAGTGGGGTACTGGAAGGATCAGTGCTGGGGCCACAGCTGTAAACAATCTATCTAAATATGGGGACCAAATGTAATATTTCCAAATTTGCTGATGACCCAAAACTAGGCGGAAATGTAAGTTGTGAGGAGAATGCAAGGAAGCTTCAAGCGGACTTGGACAGGCTAAATGAATGGGCATGACCATGACAGATGGAATATAATGTGAAGTGTGAGGTGATCCACTTCGGTAGAAAAAACAGAAAAACGGACTATTTCTTAAATGGTGAGAGTTTGGGAAGTGTTGATGTCCAAAGGAACCTGGGTGTCCTTGCTCATGAGTCGCTAAAAGCTAGTATGCAGGTACAGTAAGCAATTAGGAAGGCAAATGGTATGTTGGCCTTCATCAGAACAAGATTTGAGTACAGGAGTAAAGATGTCTTGCTGCAATTGTATAGAACCTTGGTGAGACTGCACCTGGAGTATTGTGTACAGTTTTGGTCTCATCTAAGAAAGGATATACATGCCATCAAAGAAGTGCAGCAAAGGTTCACCAGACTAATCCTTTGAATTGTGGGATTGTTTTATGAGGAGAGATTGCAGAAATTGGGTCTGTATTCTCTAGAGTTGCGAAGAATGAGAGGTGATTCCACTGAAACTTAGAAATTCTTACAGAACGCGACAGGGTAGATGTGGATAGAATGGTTCCACTGGCTGACGAGTCGAGAACCAGGGGATACAGTCTCAGAATAAGGAGCAGGTCTTTTAAGACTGAGATGAGAAGGAATTTCTTCACTTAGAGGGTGGCGAATCTATCTAATTCTCTATCCCAGAGGCCTGTGGAAACTCAATCATTGAGCATATTCAAAACAGAAATCGACAGTTTTCTGGATACTAATGACATCAAGGGACGTGTGGATATTGGGGGAAAATGGCACAGGGGTAGATGATCAGCCATCATGTGTTTGAATGTGGAGAAGGCTCCTATTCCTATGTTTCCTATGTTGGAACTAGATCATGCTGATCTACCTCGATGCCATTTTCCCGCACTCGCCCCGTATCCCTTGATATCTTTAATATCTAGAAATCTATTGATTTTTGTCTTGAATATCCCCAACGACTGAGCCTCCAAAGCCTTCTGGGGTAGGGAATTCCAAAGATTCACAACCCTCTGCATCAAGAGATTCCTCCTCTTCTCAGTCTTTAATGGCCAACCTCTTATTCTGAGACTTTGTCCCCTGTTCTAGAACCCCCAGCCAGGTCCCTGTTGAGCCATAGAAGGATTTCTCTCTACTTGTGCCACTGCTTCATCTATCTGGTTACAAATCCTTTGTACATTCAGATAATGAGCCTTTAATTTTAATGTTTTACCTTTTATTTCCTGCTTTGATCTTATTTAATGATGCTCCATTACTGTTAAACTCTCTGTCCCTTCGTGTCACACTCTGCTTATCTTAACCCGAATAGCGACTACTCTGTAACCTTGATTTTTCTGTTTAGCTTTCTAAATTTTCCCTCACCTGACCACACCCCCTCTTCCCCCCCCCCCCCCCCCCACCCACCAACCCCACCATCCCAGTCCTCACTTTTTAATTTAAAAACCCTATCTTATTATTCGATTTGCCAGGACACTGATCCCAGCCCAGTTTAAGTGGAGCTCGTCCAGAGGGACAGCTTCCTCTTTTCCCAGCATGATTGTATTTAAGACATGTTCCTAAAATTCCAGTGCATGTGCCTAAAATAATACTGTAGCCACACTTGTGGCTAGTCAGGAATTTCAGTTGGACAACACTAGTGTATTCTGCTTATCCTGGAGGACAATGTCGTTTTTCATTTGTTGTGGTGAGAATATGATCAAGGAGCAGAAAGAGTTATGATGTTGGTAGAATTTTTCACTGTTGCATCATTCCAGTCTCTTCACGAGTTTACTTCTCCCCAGCTTTGAGCAGTGAGCTTCTTTCTCTTCATGCCAGGCTTCTTTGTAATTTTTGTGTCTATTTTCAAGATGAGCTGAAGTAGGCCTCCTTTACTCAGTGGCTGTTCCTCTGACATTTTTTTTAAAACTTCTATTTTCATCAATGTCCATTCTTTTTATAATATAATACTGACTTTATCAGAGCTTATTCGACTTTTTGTGTTATCTTTTTTGTGACAATAGAATGATTCCAACTCTTATAATAGGCTTTGCATCCAAGTGAGTACAGGGATACTGCTGGTGAGAGATGATGTCATTGAAAGCATAAAAGTGCATTTGAATGTTGCTTCAATATTTGAGAATACCTAAACTCCTCTAAGACCTCTATTGCTCTCCTTGAAAGACCGAAGAATAAGTCTGGGTGGTGATGAAACCGATATAGAATATAAATGGTAAGTTTTTCAGAATAAAAGATGAGGAAGACAAATATGTGCCCAAAGTCAAAAGAAGGGAGTGTGGTCTGAAGAAGTCATGGTGACTGACTGGTTTTGTACAATGACAAATAATATGTAAAAATAAGTTTCCAGAAATTAAAGTCATATATGTACTGGGAACAGTTAAAGAAAACCAAGGCCTCTGATCAGCTGAAAGAATAATGGGAAAAGAGTAGTCAATTGCAGAGGGAATGGGAAAAGCTTTTTCAGCTATGTGAAGAGTCAGAAAACAGTCTAAAGACTGTACTGGGCTGTTGAATGATACTTCAGGACAGGTTACGAAGGATTCACTGGGTTGGGCAGACATACAAAATGAGTACTTTGCATCAGTCTTCACTCTTTGAATTCTGTCAGTCAAGCATTAATAATGATAAAACTATTACCAACATGGATGAACATATTGTTTTAGGTAGAATTCAAAACCTTGACCATACATAGGGCAGCATAATCAGATGATAGTTCCTGAAGGTTCTTGAGAAGGCAAGCCCCTTGCCTGTATCTTTAATAGTTTGTTTGGACTGGAAGGAGGCAAATTTAGTCCCAGGAATTAAAAATGAATAAGATGGATGCAGGTAACTCAGGCCATTAGTTTGAAGTCAGTAATAGGGAAGATGCTGGAGGCAATCAATATGTGATTATTTGGATAGAGAGGGAAATATTAGGGACACCCAAATTGGCTTCAAAAATGACAGCTTTTAATTTAATTTACAATCAAACATCACAGGCAAGCAGGGAGGTGATTGGTTTGGGGAAAAAGCTACCTGTTTGGTGAGTATCTGGTAAGTGATGAAAGTCCATTCTAATCCGCACGTTTAAAATAGTAAAGGAACTAGTGGTAAGTTTAACAAAATATATGAAAAAAAAGAAAATAAAAAAAATGAATAAAATCATTAAGTAGTTAATTAAAAGACATTAAGGATGGCAGGACAGGTGATGTGTCACAGCTGCAGCATTTGGGATCTCCTGGATGCCAGTGTGATCCAGGGCAAACATGTCTGCAGTAAGTGTTTGCGGCTTGAAGAGCTTCGGCTCGGAGTCATTGAACTGGAGTCCGAGCTGCAGACACTGCGACACATCAGGAAGGGGGAAAGTTACCTGGACATTTTGTACCAGGAGGCAGTCACACCCCTTAGGATAGGGTCTTCTGATTTGGTCAGTGGTCAGGGACAGGAGAGTTTGGCTGCAGCTGAGGCAGGTAAGGGGACCCAGGGGGCAGAAGTGTAGGAGCATCAGCCTTTGCGATTGTCCAGCAGGTTTGAGGTTCTTTGAGCTTGTTTGGATGAGAGTGGGGGCTGCAGTGTGGATGAGCAACCTGACCATGGAACCATGGTACAGGAAGCCATTCAAGTGGAGGGAGAAAAAAGGAATGTAGTGGTAGTTGGAGACAGTATAGTTATGGGGATTGACACTGTTCTCTGCAGCAAAGAGCGAGAGTCCAGACAGCTGTGTTGGCTGCCCAGTGCCAGGGTTCAGGACATCTTCTCAGCGCTGGAGAGGAACTTACAGTGGGAGGATCCAGTTGTCGTAGTCCATATAGGTACCAATGACATAGGCAGGATAAGGAAAGAGGTTCTGCAAAGTCAGTATGAGGAACTAGGCACCAAATTAAGAAGCAGAATCTCAAAGGTAATAATCTCCGGATTATTACCTGAGCCACGTGCAAATTGGCATAGGGCAAATAAGATTAGAGAAGTTAATGTGTGGCTCAAAGACTGGTGTGGTAGAAGTGGGTTCCGGTTCGTGGGACACCGGCACCAGTACTGGGGAAAATGGTGGCTGTACAATTGGTACTGAACTGTGCTGAGGCCGGTGTTCTAGCGAGCTGCATAACTAAAGAAGTGGAGAGGGTTTTAAACTGAGTAGTTGGGGCAAGGGATCAAATTTAGGAAGACATGGTAAATCAAGGAGTAGAGACAAGGCAAGAGAGAAGAAAGGTATTAATGTGGGAAATGATAAACCAGACTGTGACAGGAAGGGACAGAGTGTACAAATCTAAGAGTAAATCAACAGATAAGGCGAGAGATTACAAAAATAATAAAAGGACAAAACTAAAGGCTCTGTATCTGAATGCACGTCGCATTCAAACAAAACAGATGAACTGAAAGCACAAATAGAAATAAATAAGTATGATCTGATAGCCATTTCAGAGACATGGCTGCAGGACGACATAGATTGGGACCTGAATATTGAAGGGTACGTGGCATTTAGGAAGGACAGGAAGCTAGGAAAAGGTAGCTCTGTTAATTAATTATGGTATGAACGCAATAGAGAGGGATGACCTAAGTTCAGGAGACCAGGATGTATTAGCAGTTTGGGTAGAGATGAGAAATCATAAAGGCAAGCAGTCACTTGTGGAAGTGCTGTACAGGCCACCTAACATTATACCCCGTCCCACAGTGTGGTTAAAGGAAGAAATAATGGCAGCTTGTCAGAAAGGTACAGCAATAATTATGGCAGATTTTAACCTTTTAGACTGGAAAAATCAGTTGGGCAGAGGTAGCCTAGATGAGGAGTACATAGAATGTTTTCGGGATAATTACTCAGAACAATATGTTCTGGAGTCAACCAGCGAGCAGGCGATACTAGACCTGGTATTGTGCAACGAGATAGGATTAATTAATGACCTCATAGTTAAGGTGTCCCTAGATAGCAGCCATCATAATATGATTGAATTTTACATTCAGTTTGAAGGAGAGAAGAGTGGGTCCAAGACTAGTATTTTAAACTTAAATAAGGGCAATTACGAGGGCATGAAAGCAGAGCTAACTGAAGTGAACTGGCAAATCAGGTTAAGGGATAGGTCAATAGAGATGCAGTAACAGACATTTAAGGGGATATTTCAGAAAATACAGAATAGATACATTTCAACGAGAAAGAAAAATTCCAAGGGTGGGACCCGCCATCCGTGGTTAACTAAAACAGTTAAAGACAATATGAAACCTCAAGAAAAAGCCTATAATTGCACAAAGATGGAAGGCAGGTCAGAAGATTGGACAGAATATAAAAAACAGCAAAGAATGACTAAAAGATTGATAAGGAAGGTAAAATTTAAGAACGAGAGAAAGCTGGCTGGAAATATTAAGAGATAGCAAGAGTTTCTATAGATATTTAAAAAAGAAAAGAGTAGACAAAGTGAGCAGTTCCTATAGAAAGTGAGTCTGGGAAATTAATCGTGGATAATAAGGAGATGGGTGATAAATTGAACAGATATTTTGCATCAATCTTCACAATTGAGGATACAAGTAACATCCCAGTATTAGCTATAAGTCAGGAAATGGAAGGGAGGGGGGAGGAATTCAAGAAAATCACAACCACCGGGGAAGTGGTACAGAAAAAATTTTTTGCAGCTACGGGCTGACAACGAAGGCCTGCTACCTGACGGGACCAGACGACGTGTCTGGTTCGGATCGGGCCGCTCTTCTGGGTCCGGGTCGGACACGCACAGCAAGGTAAGTGTTAAAAGTTTAAAAACTTATCTGAGTTGCAAGTCCGGGACGTCAAGCAGGGAAACTGAGTCTGCACACTGAGCGTCTCTATGACGTCATCACGTTCATGCTGCAGCTTCTGGCAGATTGGGAGTCGGAAGGTAAGTAAAGGGAAATTGTGGTGGTCGGGTCGGGCTCGGGGGGGAAAATGGAGGGACTCGGGCTGGGTCGGGCTCGGGTCCAATGTGGTTCTGTCAGGTTCGGGTCGGGTTTTGTTTTGTGACTTGAGCAGGCCTTGAGCTGACAAGTCCCTGGGTCCCGATGGACTTCATCCCAGGATGTTAAAAGAAGTGGCTACTGAGATAGTTCATGAGTTAGTTTTAATTTTCCAAAATTCCCTAGATTCGGGGAATGTTCCGTTAGATTGGAAAATAGCAAATGTAACTCCTTTATTCAAAAAGGGAGGGAGAAAGAAAGCAGCAAACTGCAGGCCAGTTAGCTTAATCCGTCTTCGGGAAAATGTTCGAAGCTACTATTGAAGACGGTATCGCAAGGCATTTAGAAAAATTCAAGGTAATCAGGCAGAGTCAACATAGTTTTGTGAAAGGGAAATCATGTTTAACCAATTTATTGGAGTTCTTTGAGGGAGTTAGGCTTTTGATAAGGTGCCACATCAAAGATTATTGCAGAAAATAAAAGCTTTTTGTGTAGGGGCTAACATATTGGCATGGACAGAAGATTGGCTAGCTAACAGGAAACAGAGAGGCATAAATGGGTCATTTTCTGATTGGCAAGATGTAACGAGTGGTGTGCCACAGGGATCTGTGCTGGGGCCTCAACATTTTTTTATATAAATGACTTAGATGAAGGGACTGAAAGTATGGTTGCTAAATTTGCTGATGACACAAAGATAGGTCGGAAAGTAACTTGTGAAGAGGACATAAGGGGGCTACAAAGGGATACAGATAGGTTAAGAGAGTGAGCAAAGACCTGGCAAATGGAGAAAATGTGGGAAAGTGTGAAATTTTCTACTTTGGCAGGAAGAATGAAAAAGCATATTATCTAATTAGTGAGAGATTGCAGAGCTCTAAGATGCAGAGGGATCTGGTTGTCCTAGTGCATGAATTGCAAAAGGTTAGTGTGCAGATACAGTACGTAATTAGGAAAGCTAATGGAATGTTATTGTTTATCACAAGTGGAATTGAATACAAAAGTAGGGAGGTTACGCTTCAGCTATACAGGGCATTGGTGAGACCACAAATGGGTGTACAGTACTAGTCTCCTTATTTAAGGAAGGATGTAAATACATTGGAGGCAGTACAGAGAAGGTGTACCAGACTAATACTTGGAATGGGCGGGCTGTCTTACAAGGAAAGATTGCACAGGCTAGGCTTGTATCCGCTGGAATTTAGAAGAGGAAGAGGCGACTTGATTGAAACATATAAGATCCTGAGGGGTCTTGACAGGGTGGACGTGGAAAGGATGTTTCCCCTTGTGGGAGAATCTAGAACTAGAGGTCACTGTTTTAAAAATAAGGGGTCGCCCATTTAAGACAGAGATGAGGAGAAATTTTTTCTCTGAGGGTTGTGAGTCTTTGGAATTCTCTTCCTCAAAAGGCGATGGAAGCAGAATCTCTGAATATTTTTAAGGTAGAGGTAGATAGATTCTTGATAAGCAAGGGGGTGGAAGGTTATCCAGGGTAGGTGGAAATGTGGAGTAATCAGTTCAGCCATGAACTTATTGAATGGCGGAGCTGGCTCGAAGGGCCGAGTGGCCGACCCCTACTCCTAATCCATACGTTCATATGAAGGACCTGTCTTACAAATTTGATTGTATATTTTGACAAGTCACCAAGAAAACAGATGAGGGAAACCTGGTAGATATTGTCTACCTAGACTTCCAAAAACCATTTGATGTACAAGAAGATTCTTAAAAGAAAAAAGCCTTGGGTATTAGGGTCAGTCTGCTGCACTGGATTGAGAGCTGGCTGAAAGCCCCAAGCAAGAAACCAGTTGTAGATGAATTGCTATCTGCTTGGAGTCTGGTCTCCAGTGTTGTCCTAAAGGGATTGTGTTAGGACTGCTTTTGTTTACTGTCGTTAATGATTCACCCTTCAGGGGCGGCACAATGGCGCAGTGGTTAGCACCGCAGCCTCACAGCTCCAGGGACCCGGGTTCGATTCTGGGTACTGCCTGTGCGGAGTTTGCAAGTTCACCCTGTGTCTGCGTGGGTTTCCTCCGGGTGCTCCGGTTTCCTCCCACATGCCAAAGACTTGCAGGGTGATAGGTTAATTGGCCATTATAAATTGCCCCTAGTATAGGTAGGTGGTAGGAAAATATGTGGGGATGTGGTAGGAATATGGGATTAGTGTAGGATTAGTATAAATGGGTGGTTGATGGTCGGCACAGACTCGGTGGGCCGAAGGGGCCTGTTTCAGTGCTGTATCTCTAAACTAAACTGAAGCTGATGGAGGAGGAGAACGATCTGGCTGTCCTAGTGCATAGATCTCCAAAGGTTCACGACCAACACCGTGAAGGGATAGCTGGAGCGAATAGAGTGCTAGGATATATTTATATAGGACATTTGTCTGTTCTATAGCGCAGAGGGTGGCCATTTGTGCAGCTCTTTGATACTTCTCATGTAAATGTTTCCCCTTCAAGTATTTATCTCTTTTCAATATTACTATTGAATCTGCTTTCATGATCCTTTCAGGCAGTGCACTCCAGATCACATCAACTCAGTTTTTTTTTAATAGTTTCCTCATGTTGCCTCTGGTTCATCTACCAATCACCTTAACTCTGTGTCAGCTGGTTACTGACTCTTCTGCCCCTGGAAACAGTTATTTACTCTCTGAAAACTTTTCATGATTTTGAACACCTTTATCAAATTACTTCTTCACCTCTGCTCTAAGGAGAACAATCTCGACTTCTCCAGTCTCTCCAAATAACTAAAGTCTGTCATCCCTGGTATCATTCCAGTAAATCTCTTCTGCACCATCTCCAAGTCCTTGACATCCTTCCTAAAGTTTGGTGTTGAACATAATATTCCAGCTGAGCCCTAACCAGTGCTTTAATAAGTTTTAGCATAACTCCCTTGATTTTATACTTTATTCATGAGGTCAAGGATACCACATTCTTTTTTAAGACTTTTCAACTTGTGCTGCCACCTTCAGAGATTTGTGTCCAGATACTCCTAGGTCTCACTATCCTGTATCACCTTGCAAACTGTACCATTTAGTTCAGCTTACCTTTCCTCATTGTTATGACCAAAATGTATCACCACAATTCTATGCATTTTACTGAGGTTTAAAACATGATGAAGGGATTACATTGTATTTGTGTAGACCGCTTGTTTCAACTAATTAAGTTGGGGAGGACCAAGAATTATAATTTCAATTTATGTAAGGTAGAACTCCGTTAGATGTCAAAGCAGTTCCTTACCCAGAGAGAATTGTGATGCTTTATGTGAGAGCTGGACGTGTTTCTGACTGGGGTGGAGTTTACCTTGTACAAAATGTTGTACTGTGTAACATTAATCAGGATTAGAGTGGTCTCCTAGATTAGTTGTGATTACCTATTGGGAGGGAGCTGGGTGGTGTGGGGTAAGAATGGAGGGAGGAGTGGTGCCAGGAAGGAATTTTCCAGATTTTCCCCCCCCAACTTTTCCCAAGACTTTACATGACTTTTAGTTGAGACTGTATATTGTGACGAGGTAGCTGGTCGGGACAGTCTGGTTGGACCAGAGGGTCTCTTCCTCTCCGTCATAGTTCATATGTCTGTTGCCTGACTGGAAATCCGGCTCTTTCCCTCCCCACCACCCCCTTCCTCCCCCTCTCCACTGCAACCTTTCTTGTTTATTTAATTTATCATTATCCTGTCAGGTCTCTTTCATTTCCTCTCGTTTCTAGATATCCTGCCTTATATTATCGTGCTTCTCCCCATATTGTGATGGTTTTTTGATCAAGACTCATGTAGTGTTTCAACCAGAACTCATTCCTTCCCAAGAATTCAGAATTGTGGAGCTCCTTCCCACCCACAGTGTTTCCTTCCTCATGTGAACTGCAGGCCTTGGAAGTCCAAGCTTGGCAATACCTAATCACAACTCATCATCTTTCTACTTTTTACAATCTTGGTACCCTGCATTTCAGTTAGATTCCTTAATAAATTTAAAAACCTGCAGTCCAGCACACAACTAGCTTAGATATCTTACAATATGAACCAAACCTGCAACCAAATTGTTCCAGATTTAGTGTGATACACTCATTGTACAAATTGGATTCTGAATCATCTTGTTTCCTTGAAGACAGAGTATTTCACACTGGGTGTTGTGGTATATTTTATGCTTTTATAGTCCCTGTCATTTTAGGGCTGATTTTCCTACGTTTGCCATTCCAGTGCAGATCAAGAAATTGGGTGCACCAGCTATGATTTTTCCAGCCAAATATTTTTTACGGATGGCAGCGCGCCCACTAGTTCTGACAAAGTATGGCTCGTGGGTGAGGCTCAAAACTGGTAGTGCAAACTCTGAAAAATGATGCCGTCAATGCGCAGCATTCATTAATTGCCTCCCACTTATCAACTCCGATGAGACTGCTTGAGGCAATTATAGGACAGGAAAGGAAGCTGTATATATTACAAAAACAGTGAAGGAGGATGAATTATTGAGAGACTTGCAAGGTCTCTCAGCAGGGGCTCAGCCTCTGGTAGATGTACTAATGCAGTTCCCACTGTGAATTACACATCTTCTGAACATCTGTTTTCTGCTTATCGTTTATAGGATGCCAGCACTATTAGGTCTTTTCAGCGTGTGCCTCCTGGTGATCACGGGGAGCCTGTACCACCCCCGCCTCTTGAGTGATGAAGTTGAGAGTGAAGAGGTCCAGTCAAGGATGAAGGAGCAGGAGGACAAGTATAAGCTGGAGATGGAGCGGCTCCAGAAAGAAGTGGATGAGAAGAGTAATCATGAGCATGAAATGAAGGTCAATACATTTGTAAAAGCAGAAAACCCAACACAGATGGATTGGAACACCTGGAATATTCTCCTGATGGTCACAATTCTATTCTTGGAACTGTGGAGACAGGATACATGGCCACATATACCACAGGACTATAACAGTGAGGAAGAAGAGGAAGGAGAGAAGGAAAATGAATTTCCTCAAAGACTTTACAGCAACATTTTGAATATTCCTGACAAATGTGTGCTGGATCAGTTTTATAACAAGTGTATTCAGAACGTGAGCCAAGAGCCAATGCAGACGTGTGAATTTGTAGAAAGCTTTGTGGACAACCTCTTGGAAGCCTGCAGGAATATTTGCCAGTGGGATTCTGAGCTGATTCTTGAAGACTGTGTCGGCATTGGTAGTCAGTTTGAGAAATGGGGCTGTAAAACACCCTCAGTATATGATATTTTAGTTCCGATTTTAATTCAGGATGGATATTGCTTTAAACCAGAGATCTGTTGCTGTGACCTCCCACCTGATAAGCAAAGTTACGGCCGGATTGTTATGGTCACACCAGGCAGTGCTGACTTGGGCTGCCTCTGTAAAAATACTGAACTTGAAGGAGATGTTCTTTGTCTTATTCATAGTAAAAGGTTTGAAGCTGATGTTCGTGCCAATTGCCTGGCTTCCATCGTATGTTCTGAGTGGTATTTGGACTACAAGAAAGTACTGAAATGGTTCAGGGTTGCACTAGCAAAATCCTGGAACAAAGTTTGTCATAAGTATGATTTTGAACTTTCCTTCCACAATATTACTGGTTGCTGTGGTTTAAAAGTCCAGTATCAGTCAGGACGAAACATCCACATTAAAGCCTTCCCTGCTGTAAGGCTGAAGGATTCAGATGTCTATCTCGTATCCAGCTTTCCTGATTACACCAAGAATACAGTGCTGTCCACTACCTACTGGCACATATCCTGTGCTGTCTGTGAGTATAGATTTCTGAAAATCATGGCGAAAAGCGTTCCCAAAGACAGCTGTCACCTTAAGTGCCTTCAAATATTGATCTTTCTAACTGAAAAGCTGCGCAGCTCTCCAGACCAACGGAACATTCTTGGGTCCTACTTTTTTAAGACTGTCCTTATGCATCTGTTGTTAAGTCAGCCATATTCAAACTGGCACGAGTGTCACCTGGAACATAGGCTCAGAGACATTTTGAAGTATCTTGGAAAATGCTTGGATGAGAAACGCCTCCACCGATTTATGATTGGAAATCAGACTTTTCCTAAGCAAATTGGAATTCCGGAAATGCTTCTGTATGCCGAGCCTATAAACCTCTTCCGGTCCTTTGTAATACAGCGTGACTCTTACAGTCAGGCACTTATTGAATATCAGAAAATATTAAGGGACATGGGTCCGTTAATGATGGAATGCATTAAAGATAATACAGTCAGCTGACTGAAAACAGAGCCTTTGCTCCTAGGTTCGGAGCAGAATTATTTAACAGAAATGTAATATTTACAGTCCCACTAAGTAAATTCTAATAGATGTGTTATTTACATCCCACTCATTTCTCCTCTTTAATACATGGACAGATATTTCTGATGCCATTTTTATTGTCTCACATTTTCCCAGGATAACATGGACATTTCCTTCTTGGTGGCAGATGCATCAAGACTCTCCACTTTCACCTCCTGCCCTCACAATGCATTCACGACACGTATTTGGACATCTTGAAGTTACAAAGATGTTGAAAGTAACTGTCCTCTGAGAATTCCATAATTTCTCAGATGTCTGCTTGTGAGTTCAAACCATGATGGAGGACACATGAGCTTGACATCATCATGCCAAATGGGTTGAGCAGGCAGGCAACAGCTGAGTCATTTCCTAAAGGATTTGCAACGGGGTAAATTAAGTGATGAGTCAGTCCCATTGAGTTTTGTTGCAGTGCTTGGTGCGAGGGTAGATACTGCCAAAATTTAGACTAAACGAACAGCAGAGTAAGACTCATCACTGAGCAAAAGTAACAGTTCAGATTTCTAACTCAACACCATGTAGAAATACTGATGCAGTGATAAAGAATTCATCAGAATATTACTCGACAAAAAAAGGCTGATCCTCAGACGACTGGATCAAATCCCTAATTCGGTGCTGGGTTATCATCATAATCCTAAATCCAATTCATGAAATGTGAAACATCACTGCCAAGATTTGAACCAGAAATTAATCTTAAGACATCATCATAGGGAATGTTGCTGCTGATAATTGCAGAGCTTGACAGTAGTTTTTTCCCACTGGATTTCCACATGTCTGCACCCTGCTGCTGTTTTTTTTTGTTCACGGGGTTTAGGGTGCATTCTCTAAGAAAAGTGACATTTATTCAAGACCATCATGAGGATTTTAAAATATGGTCTTCAATCAGATGTTTCTCCTTCCTTTTAAATCAAGCTTGAAGTTTCACTGTGTGCCCTCTGAGATGGTGATGAGCTGAGGTCTTGGAGTTGCACTGCGACTCCTTAATTGTAAGAATGGAAATGGACTACCTTAAACTTAAAGCCAAGTCCATCCAGGGGTTGAACCCTTCTCCATATTTGGGCAGGCTTCTCTCAACCCCGCGTATTCCTGGACAAAGTGTAAAAAGTTTGTAATTTTAACTGGTGATCTCTCTCACAACCGGCCTGTTGCCACCTTTCTTTTCCCCATTTTGTTTATATAATTAGTCAGTGCTTCTTCGGAACTTGCTTTGTTATAACAATGACCTATTTCTTGTTTTCTCACTGGGATGAATTTTCATTTAAAAGCACTCTGCTACTCAAACTCAACTTTCAAAAAGTGTGACAACTGTGAAATTCTTAACCTTTTCCAATCCTTTTACTATTTAGCACATTTTAAAATAATTCATGATCATCTTTGCTACTCTTTTCAATTTGATGATTTGTACTAGAGGCCTTGGGCATTCATCCATGGTCACTTTTTAAAAAGTGCAGCCTTCCACCGTAATGTACAATAGGGTGATATCTATTCGACAGTACACCCTTGTTTTACAATGAATAAATAATATTTTCAAACAGAGTTCACTAACTCAGTCCAATAAGCACATGGTTTGGAATGCATCACTTCCCACAATGTCCACAGTACAGAACTAGTGGACAGGAGCAATGCATTTTGGGGCAATGATGTGTACTTCAGATAGCTATACAGGTAAAAATTGGAAAATATAGCTCTGATATGTGAGCTTTGGCAGGGACACAGTTGAACAAATGGCCTCCTCTGCTGAAACTAGTCCTCCTTTGCTCCAAAGGGAACTCGGCACCCTTTAAGGAGACCTCTCTGCAGTTATGGTTGGCATATGGAAAGTGTGCATTTAATTGTATTTGATATGACATAATATATAGAATCATACAGGTTTCAGCAGAGCAGGCCACTTGTTCCACTGTGTCCCTGCCAAAGCTAGCATAACAGAGACATTTTCCAATTTTTACCTGTATATCTCATTCCCTCTGAAAATATAATGAACCTGGCTTTCTGTGCAAATTTGTTTTCTCAAGCTACTCATTGACCCACCTCAAAACAGAAGGGAGTCGCTCCACCCTATCCGACTGGGTGGCTATCATGTATATTCCGTTCCAGTGCAGAGTGTTGACATAGCTTTTATTGTGTCGTTGAGGTCGTCAGATGATTGTTGATTTAACCAGCATACATGGAAATGTTCTTGATACTGGTTTGAAATGTCTTGAGTGCTTGGGGGCATCAGCTAACATGTATCCAGAATCTTATCAACTGTGTGGTCGAAAAAGGACAAATGTTATGTTAGATGAATAATACATTGTGTTTTAAATGTTATAATATCCCTGTTCGTGTAAAATGACACATTCTATGACCTACTATGGTAGCCCTGCAGGACATTCATTCTTACTGAAATAAAAATGGTGGGATTAGTACACGTTTCAAGTGTCGTACTCGAATTTCTGTCAAAGGACAAAACTCATCCAAGTGTTTCATAGCAATTAGACGTTGTGACTTTACAGGGATATTATTGTACCTTCGTAGTAAAGAATATGCTGTGAATTGCTTGGTATGACTGACCGAACCCAAAGACAAGGCAACTGATTATCATCTCATTTGCCATTTGTGGGACACATGAGACGTCATATTTATCCACCTAACAGCATCGAATAAAGTAATTAATTAGCTGTGACGTGCTGGGAATGTAATTAAGCACTAAAAAAAAACCCTATGATGTTTTATAAGGATGGAAACTTTATAATCATCCAATGTACGGTGACTGAGGCCTGAAGAGATCCACTTGTGAATAAATAGGGTGTATGGGATACCTGTCTGTCTCCTGTCACACAAATTAAGGGAACATTTCTTGAAGCTGATCGGCTCATATGCCAATTTAGATGGTTACAAATTCTAAGAGATATGTCATATTTGGCTGCAACTGTTTCAGCCTATGGATATAAGAAAATATTTTTCAAACCAGTTATTGTATCGCTTTCATGGTTTGCATGAAGAAGCTTCAGGAGCAGATATTTTTACATGCAACTTCACGAACCTGCTTTCTTCTTATCCTTCCTTACTTTCCCCCTCTGCTGCTACGTGGCACTGTCACATTCACAGCTCTATATGTCGCTGCATTCTGTCTCTTCCCTTGCTGCTCAGACTATAGGCAGCATCTGATTTTTGTTTCTCATTCATGCAAACAAAAAATAACAGGCAACATAGGCACCCTGGCAATAGCTTTCCTCTCCTCGTGCAACAGCCACTCATGTCCATCTGCCCTCTTGACCATTTCTGCTCTAATACGTATGTGCATCTTTTGTGATCGTCGATGTGTTCCTTTTCTAAAACAGTGACAAGGAAGCAACCCAGTGTCTCATCAACCAAAAATCAAAGTGCCCTCCCCCCTTTTAAAGGGACACAATTAATGAAGAAGATAACCATAAACACGAATAAACGTAAATGATATTACCAGTATTCACTGGACACTTCAGTCCCTGCAGTATTTCACCCTGTACGCAGAGGTCCCAGCAGAGCATTGTTGCTATATTAGGTATACCCAAGATTCCTTTTCACAAATCCCCACCAGAGAATGCATATGTAATTCAAATACTGCAGTTTATAAACTGTACACCCATCACCAGTAGATAGTGGTCCTCAAACTGACTCCATCATCTCTCGATGGTGGTCACGTTGGCATTTTGTGCACTGCAGCACTGACCACATTTCGGCAACAGAGACATGATGTGAACTTGTAGCTCCTTGTGTTTATTTTGCAGGACAGATGAGATTCCATAACAGGGTGTGAAATCTCCATGGAACTTTTTTATATCTTTCTAATCAAATTAAAGGGACTATAATGGCTCAGTGGATTAGCACACTGCTCTTTCCCTCTGGGAATTCTGTTTGAGCTGAGACTGATAGAATGGAAGACTTTCTGCAATCCTCAGTGCTCTTCCAGTGGTAGGTTCATCACAAAATAATCTAGAGTTTTCTGTAAATCTGGCAATCTCACTCTTATGGGCTTTTAATTATGGGAAATGGTCAAATTTACATTACTCGTGTAGGAGTACTTCTCTGAGTTGGCCTTGATCATCTATCTAACTTATGCTTGTACCTAAGCTGGTAGTGCCTATTACTGATAAAAGGTAACCAAAGTAGAAATTGATCCATTTCCAGGACTAACATTCATAGGTAATAACTACATAAATTCAGTGATAGGAAAAAGCCACGAGACTAACTATTGTGAAGTGACGTATAATTTCATGTCTAGTTTTCATTTCACTTTGGCCAAAGTTGAGATATTAAGAGAGATCATGTCCTCAATTCAAACTTACTGCACAATAAAGAGAAAAGAAAAAGGATTTGGATGAATTCTTGTAGAGATTTCAGAGTGGCACTGATGGAATTATCTGATCACCTGATGAAGAACAGTTTGTGAATGGGAGTGGATCTAGATTGACATTGCAATGCAGTCCTGTTGGCTGCAACATATCAACTAAGGTCCATCTGCCTGTTCTGATAATTCAGATGGATGTTGAAGTTGTCATAATGCTACTTCAAGAAGAGTAAGGAGTTCCCCAGTGTCCTGACCAACAGTCCTCCTTCGGCCAATGCCACAAAAAAAAAATCATAGATTAACTTGTGGGACACTGTTAATGCAGAATGGTTGATGTAAAGCAGCAGTCACTGAACACCAAAAGTATTATTTTCAGCGCTTTCACACCTTTCTCCAGAAAAAGCACTGTAAAGTTACAAGGATCATTCACAATGAGGACAATTGAAAAGCTTCCTTTTTAGTCCTGCTCAAGCTATTCTTGACTCAGTTGATTTTAGGCCTCTGTTAAAAACAACTTCAAGCCATTCATAAGTCGGTTCACAACAGTGTCCTGTGGGAAAGTGCTGCCTGATTGTTCTTTCCTGTCCCCTGACCAAATTGAGTACAGGAACCTATAAAATGCAGATTTATAAGTAAAAACTCCATATCCTCTGCCACGTGACAGTGTCTTTTTGCACATACAACTGCTGCACTTTATGAATATTTGAAAATAGGTGGTTATCAAGTTCTTGACAATATATGGAAGTTTTATTTTTGTCTGAATTAAATATTCCTCTAGTTTACTTACCTCCTCTTCAGAAAATGGTGACTCCTCATGGAGGATAGTTCCATTGATAATATATATTGTTCTTCTGTCAGCCTGGACAATGGCTTAATGCAGCGCAGCTACAACAGCTGAGCCAGATCCTCACGAGCAATTACTTTCAATGAAGTCATGGAGATTAGGAGCAGAAACAACTGGCTTATTTTTACTCAATCTAACTTCAAGACATCGAGGTTTGCTGTAACTCACCATTGATGGGAGAATGAAATCGGGAACCTACCTGGTCAATTCGGCTGAGCACAATTACCCGCTGAATCACTAAATGCTTCATTTGTGTCAAATTATCTGTTTCACCATTCTGGGTTTGGTCATGGAGTCTCTTTGAGGTAGGAATGGCTCAAGGATGGCCTGCCTGTTGATGGAAGACGAGAACTGAGTCGAACTGGCAAACTTGGTAACGTGATATCCAAGCCAGGCAGGTTCACATGCTGGACAGCATTGTCAATAAATTAACAGACAGCCCAGCACATGGAACTTGGAGAAATAAACAGGTCACTGAGGGTTAGGATTTTTCAAAATTAGCTGCAGGTAACCTTGCAAATAATTCCTTACTGGAGAAGGTGGTTCTAGCTGGACAAACAGGAGGAAGCCTACTCGTGGTGATCGTCTTTGTGATCTGAGCAGTACCCCAATGTAAATTTAAAGGGTTGTGAATTGGCACTTAAACTCTCTGGACTTGGGCAGTTGCAGTGTGTTCCTGCACTCCATCGTGGACAAACAAATCTTTATATTTGTGTATTTCTCAGTAACTTGATTCAGACAATAGAATGTTCAACTTGTTATGAAAGTAATTTTGCTTTTGTTAAAACATTTTTGAGGAATTCACAATCAAACTTTAGAAATGTTGGACGTTTTTTTCAAGAGGGTCATCAAAAGGACAGTGAAAGAACTGGTTTGGCAACAACGTTTACTAATTGTCACAAGTTAAAAATAGAGGAAGAGGTGGGCAGAGAAGTGACAATTGTGCACCCTTTGATAGGACAAGTCTGGGAGCAATGGCGTGCACCTGAGAGAGCAGCAAACTCGCAAGCTTTTAGTTGTTGTGTCATTGTTTACCTTCTGGAATGAGATCAAGTTTGCACCTGCTGCTGAAGAAGTGTCATGGAGGAAAAGACCAAATTCTTGCTGAATGTTCAAAGACTCAAGCCTGCAGAAGAAGAGAATTCCCAAGGAAGAAGACCATAACCCAGCTCGGCTTTCCAGCACCTCTCTAAAAGACCCTGAGAAGTCCACTGTGTCAACTCATCTCATCTCCTGTCTTTGAAGAAAAGTCTGGTAAATTAATTGTCAACGCCGCCTGAAAAGAACTGTTCGAAAAGATCCTAGTGACCCGTCTAAATGTACTCGGAGGCTGGACTGCATGCCAGTTTTGGAACACAACGTATCTCATCTGATTTTTCACAAGAATGAGCAAGTATTCAGCCCAAGTGTTGCTTTTTTGTCTGTAACAGAGCTTTGAACAAAAATCCCTTTTATTCTTCCGGTTAACTGGTGTGTGTGTGCGCGAAAGAGTCTGAGGGGCTAAGATAAAAAGGGAACTTTAAACACTTCATCTGGTTTAGACTTGTTTTATAATAAACTGATAATTTTATTCATGAAAGAAACCTGGTTCGTGTGTTTTATTCTGGGAAAAATAGATTGTGATAGACCGTATTGGTAAGTGGGAAAATTTAAATATATGCTGTGACCTGTGGAGAAATGGAACGAAAATAAACAGAGCACTCCTCCCGCCTCGGTTGTAACAAACTACATAGCCAAATCAGGAGAATGCAAGTCAGAAGAAGTTGTGATCAAATCATTTGGTGTTGTCAGACTATACTTTCATTTCTGTGGTCAATTCTATTGCTGAGACATCAGGGAGACATTCAGGCACTGGATTAAGTGCAGAGAACAGCTGAAAACTGATTAATAGGGTCAAGGGTCCAATTTATAAGAAAAGACTGGAGAAACTGAGAAACATTAAGAGCAGGAGTCGGCCATTCAGTCCCTGGGGCCTGCTCCGCCATTCAATTAAATTATAGTAGATCTGCATTTCAACACCACTTTCCTGCCTTTGCTCCATATCCCTTGATACCCTTACCTAACAAAAATATCTCCCAATTTTGAAAGCTCCAATTGTCCCAGCATCCACAATGTTTTGAAAGAGTTCTGAATTTCTATTACCTTTTGTGTGAAAAAATCCTTTCTGATTTTGCTTCTGCATGATGTGGCTCTAATTTTTAGATTATGTCCCTTTGTTCTTGATGCCCAGTAAAGGAAATAGTTTCTTTTCATCTAACCTATTAAATCCTACAAACATTTTAAACATTGTCACAAAACCTGGTGTCTTATAATTTAGAAAATATTTTGATGTGTCTCAGATCTATATTGGAGACCATACACTTGTCCACATTCAACTCCAACCAAGAGCTTTGCCCAGTTGCCTAATCTGTCTATATCCCTTTGCAACTCCCTGCTCCCAACTGGACTACTTACTTTATCTCCTTAAGTGCCATCTTCAAACTTGATATTCAACTTTTCACTGAACTCATGAATAAATATGCTGAAAAGTTGAAGGTCCTGAACAGATTGCTGGGGAAGACCACTTGTCATATCCTGCCAATCAGATCCTTTATCCCCACTTTGTCTCCTAACTCCCAACCAAATTCCAACCCAATTTTAAAGGCTACCTCCAATTACATGCACTCTCAGGATTCGCTCATAATGGAACTTAATTAAATGGCATCTGGAAGTCCATACAGCCACTTGCTTGTTTACCTTATTAAAAAGCTTTCCAGCTTTGAGTGGAGGCATCTAAAAGGTGTAACATATGGAATGGACAAAGGCTTCATCTGAAATATTACTGTAGATAAAATTATGGGGTAGAAAGATGGGGCAGATTTTCAAGTTGGTATGACGAAATTTAGGGCGGATGTCAGGAAATTCTTCACATGGAATAGAGTCCCAGATGGACCAAGAGTGAAAACTCTGGAATTATTTAATAAACAATTGGAAGTTGCAATGAAAGGGTGGTGGGGGCAGTCTACGTGGATTGGTTAAGATGGGCCGAACAAAGGGCGGCACAGTGGCGCAGTGGTTAGCACCGCAGCCTCACAGCTCCAGGGACCCGGGTTCGATTCCTGGTACTGCCTGTGTGGAGTTTGCAAGTTCTTCCTGTGTCTGCGTGGGTTTTCTCCGGGTGCTCCGGTTTCCTCCCACAAGCCAAAAGACTTGCAGGTTGATAGGTAAATTGGCCATTATAAATTGTCATTAGTATAGGTAGGTGGTAGGGAAATATAGGAACAGGTGGGGATGTTCGGTAGGAATGTGGGATTAGTATCGGATTAGTATAAATGGGTGGCTGATGTTCGGCACATGTTCGGCACAGACTCGGTGGGCCGAAGGGCCTGTTTCAGTGCTGTATCTCTAATCTAATCTAATCGAATGGCCTCCCTCACCCAGTTTGCTGTCAGTCATGGATTTTATGCGTGCCAGACACTTGCTGACCAGACAAACAAGGTTTGTAAAATAACATTTGTGTTTGGGGCCTGGGAGGAACAGTCCTTCGTATTTCACAACATATTTCCACCAGTTTCCCAAAATAATACCTGCGACCTTTTCCACATGCCATCAGGTGCACATTGTTCTCCCGGGGAAGGCGCCCCACCGAAGAGCCGCGCGTGCGCACAGAGTCCTCCAGCCAGCCGCGCGTGCGCACAGCCCGCAGAAGAGCCACGCGTGCGCACTGAGTCCTCCAGCCAGTCGCGCGTGCGCACTGTCGAGTGGCGGCAGATTTTGAATTTCGTTTTAACGAACGCACAGTCGCAAAGTAACAAAGGCGAGGAAAATCCGGAAGGGACCCCGGTGGGGTGGGATAAAACAGTGTCGGAGAAAAGGCATTCCAGAATCCCTCCCACTTCCAGGTCAGTGCGGCTCCGTGTGATCTGAGGCGGGTAGTAGTTTTTTTATGAGACTGCAGAAGTTGGGTGGCTGGAGAAAACTAGGCCTCTTTCTCCCGTCGGTCGTTTAATCTGTGAAAGAAGTGGGTGTGTGTATTTATATAACACGGGGCGCTGATAAAGAACGGCTGGTCTGAGTAGTTAATCAGATGCCTTCCTGTTTCCATTTAAGATTTCTATATCAATACTTGCCCAAATCTCCAGATCCACAAAAAGTGAATGAGAAATAATCATGTAAAATGGAATTGAATCGCCAGCGCTTTTCATTCTTCCAATTCCCATGTCCTACTGCATTACTTGAATGTGTCTGAGCTGCATGACACATGGCTATTTAGAGATATCAGTGTCATTTGTAACAATCCTATTTAAATGTACACTAGAGAGAGAAATAATGGTAAATTTTCTTTGTCATCTTGTACCTGTATGAAAATACTCTGGAATTTGGACAACTTTTCTCTCGGCAGGAAGAGCTCGAGTGTCGGGGCGGCGGTGTTGTGGAGAGATTTTCTTTCAATCTGCATCCAACCGACCAGTTTTCTTCTGCATTTGTGAAGCACCTTGGAATGATTTGTTTACATTTAAATGCACTTTATAAATGCAAGTGACTGCTGTTGCATAACTGAGGATTACTACCTATTAAATTCAGTTCTGAATGTTCTCTCTGGAACAATAGTAATACAGCACAGAAACAAGCCCTTCGGCCCACTGTGTCCGTGCTGGCCATCAAGCCTCTCTATTCGAATCCCATTTTCCAGCATTTGGCCTGTAGCCTTGTATGCTATGGCATTTCAAGTGCTCATCTAAATACTTCTTAAATGTTCTGAGGGTTCCTGCCTCTAACGCCCTTTCAGGCAGTATGTTCCAGGGGCGGCACAGTGGCGCAGTGGTTAGCACCGCAGCCTCACAGCTCCAGGGACCCGGGTTCGATTCCGGGTACTGCCTGTGTGGAGTTTGCAAGTTCTCCCTGTGTCTGCGTGGGTTTTCTCCGGGTGCTCCGGTTTCCTCCCACAAGCCAAAAGACTTGCAGGTTGATAGGTAAATTGGCCATTATAAATTGTCACTAGTATAGGTAGGTGGTAGGGAATGTAGGGACAGGTGGGGATGTTTGGTAGGAATATGGGATTAGTGTAGGATTAGTATAAATGGGTGGTTGATGTTCGGCACAGACTCGGTGGGCAGAAGGGCCTGTTTCAGTGCTGTATCTCTAATCTAAAATCCAACCACCCTCTGGGTGAAAAAATGTTTCTTCAAATCCCCTCTAAACCTCCTGCCCCTTACCTTAAATCTATGCCCCCTGGTTATTGACCTCTCCGCGAAGGGAAAAAGTTTCTTCCTATCTATCCTATCTCTGCCCCTCATTATTTTGTATACCTTAATCAGGTCCCCCCTCAGCCTTCTCTGCTCTAAGGAAAACAACCCTAGCCTATCCAGTATTTCTTCCGAGCTGAAATGCCATCCCAGGCAACATCCTGGTGAATCTTCTCTGCACCCTCTCCAGTGCAATCACATCCTTCCTATAGTATGGCGACCAGAACTGTACACAGTACTTAAGCTCTGGCATAACTAGCGTTTTTATACAGCTCCATCATAACCTCCCTGTTCTTATATTCCATGCCTCGGCTAATAAAGGCAAGTATCCCATATGCCTTCCGAACCACTTTATCTACCTGTGCTGCTGCCTTCAGTGATCTATGGACAAGTACACCAAGATCCCTCTGTACTTCCAAGGGTCCTACCATCCATTGCATATTCCCATGCCTTGTTAGTCCTCCCAAAATGCATTACCTCACACTTCTCAGGATTAAATTCCATTTGCCACTGCTCTGCCCATCTTACTAGCCCATCTATATCGTCCTGTAATCTAAGGCTTTCCTCCTTACGATTAACAACGCCACCAATTTTCACATCATCTGCGAACTTACTGATCATACCTCCTATATTCACGTCAAAATCATTAATGTACACTACAAACAGCAAGGGTCCCAGCACCAATCCCTGTGGGACACCACTGGTGACAGGCCTCCAATCGTAAAAACAACCCTCGACCATCACCTTTTGCCTCCTGCCACTGAGCCAATTTTGGATCCAATTTGCCAAATTGCCCTGAATCTCATGGGCTCTTACCTTCTTCACCAATCTCCCATGCGGGACCTTATTAAAAGACTTACTGAAGTCCATGTAGACGATATCAACTGCTTTACCCTCATCTACACACCTAGTCACCTTCTCGAAAAATTTTAATCAAATTTGTTAGACATGATCTCCACCTGACAAAGCCATGCTGACTATCCTTGATTAATCCCTGCCTCTCCCTCAGAATTTTTTTCCAATAGTTTCCCTACCACTGATGTTAGACTCACTGGCCTGTAATTACCTGATTTATCCCTATTACCCTTCTTGAATTTTCTGTCCTCTGGCACTTCTCTGGTGGCCAGAGAGGATTTGAAAATTTGTGTCAGAGCCCCTGCAATCTCCTCCCTTGCCTCACAGAATAGCTTGGAAACATCTCATCTGGGCCTGGGGATTTATCCACTTTTAAGCCCGCTAAAACTGCTAATACCTCCTCCCTTTCAATGATAATTTGTTCAACTACATCACAATCCCCCCTCCCTGATCTCTCCACCTATCTTTGTCGTTTTCCATAACTACTTTAAATCTTACAGAGTTATGGTCACTATCCCCGAAATGCTCCCCCACTGATACTTCTACCACTTGTCCGGCTTCATTTCCTAAGATTAGGTCCAGTACCGCTCCTTCTCTTGTAGGACTTTCTACGTGTTGGCTCAAAAAGCTCTCCTGGTTGCATTTGAAGAATTCTGCCCCCTTTAAGCCTTTTGCACTAAGACTATCCCAGTTAATATTGGGGAAGTTGAAATCCCCTCCTATTATTATGACACCTCTCTGAGAGTAAAGTTTAATTGTGATACTAAAATATGTTTATTAAATAAATTGTATCTGCTTTAACCTATATCTTGTATTGTGGAGATATTCATGATTGAAGGGCAAGTTTTCAGTGGATTTTTATCAACAGCAAAGCAAATATGAGCATTCAAGCCATGATTGAGGTCTCTGTCCACTTCTGCATTTGACAAAAACATGGTAGCCCTAACATAAGGTGTCAGCCTTGCCTCAATGATAGCATTCTTGCCCTGAGTCAGAGGTGGTTGGTTCAGGTTCCCACTCCAGAGACTTAAACACATAAAAAAGGCTGACACTTCTGTCGATTTTATTTATTTATTTAGAGATACAGCACTGAAACAGGCCCTTCGGCCCACCGAGTCTGTGCCGACCATCAACCACCCATTTACACTAATCCCATATTCCTACCACATCCCCACCTGTCCCTATATTTTCCTACCACCTACCTATACTAGGGGCAATTTATAATGGCCAATTTACCTATCAACCTGCAAGTCTTTGGCATGTGGGAGGAAACCGGAGCACCCGGAGAAAACCCACGCAGACACAGGGAGAACTTGCAAACTCCACACAGGCAGTACCCAGAATTGAACCCGGGTCGCAGGAGCTGTGAGGCTGCGGTGCTAACCACTGCTAACCACTAACCACTGCTGAGGCATTTTTACTGTCTTTTGAATGAGATGTCGAACTGCGGCTCAATCTATTTTCTTGGGTGGGTGTAAAAGATTTGAACATCTCCCAGGTTCTGGCCAATATTTATCCCTCAACCAAAATCACAAAAACAGTTTTAAATCTGGTCATTTATACCATTGTTGTTTGTGAGACATTACAAGAGCATGTCGTGGCTTGGGGTGTGCTGAGATCATGAAAGGTACTGTAGTACGTAAATGAAAGTTCTTTCCTTATTTAATAATGCATTCTGTTGGTTTCATCACACACCAGTTTACCGACATTAAATGATCCTGCTAGATTTCTGCACTACAGAGGTCACAAGCTTTTGCTGCTCCTCGAGTAGTTGTCCAGTTTGCTGCACAAACTTGAGGATTACTGCAACTAAAGCCCTGTGCATTTTTTGAGAAGAAGGCAGTGTCCCAATTCATCATGTAAAGGTCCCACCAATCCAGATTTTGAATAAGATTGTATGTGAAGGGGCAAGGTGTGGAGTTCCATTGTTTTGAAGTTCTAGGAAAGAACACGTTAGTGTGGTAGATATTGTGAGAACACTTGATTTACAATGCGTGAGAACACACAGGAAGAATATGTGAGACAGCATATTTTGGAGCTTAGAAGGGATCAAACAGGTGAGTTCATAAGAGCGTGGATCACAGCATTGATACAGTGGGAAGAACTAGAAAGGTTGTGACAAAAAGACATGCGACAGGGACAGGGTTCCCCCCCAGCAGGGAAGCTTTCTCTTGTGTTCTGTTCAGAAGTACAAGTGAAGCATTAGAACAGCTATCTGTATTTCAGAAGGTAGTCAAGTGTTGGTCAAACTTGGTTTTATAGAGGGATGAGAATTTTTGAGCAGAAGAAATGATGGGAAGAAACAAATTAGCCATCAACATCGCTTATGTGGAAGTCTATCTGACAGCTGGTTTAAATGTGCGGTCGCATTTTCAATCAACACTGTGACAGATGATTTACCACAGGGGCTCAGAAGATGTGGAACAGACAAGATGATGGCAGTGAAACAGCCATGCTGAAAACCATACTGGTGATCATGGATAATCTTAGCAGCAGCTAATGCAGTTGAGAAAGTACCAGTATGAGGGAAATATGATAGTTTAAAAGGGATCACTTCTTCAGAGCAGATGAGAATGTTTCCAGGGATTTCAGAAAGGTGTACAAGATAGCAGAGGATAAGAGTAAGGTGAGAGACATACATCTTGGAAAATGGGAGACACGTTATCTGACTAGGGTCCAGAGCATCCTGTAACTGGATTGCTTTTGTATGTCCCTTTTTGATGTCAGTAATGACATTTTTCTTCTTATGAGGTGTGCACAATCTAAATGATAACCTGTTTTCTCTGTTTATAGATGCTGATGGACCCACTCTATTTCTTGCATGTTGTATTTTTACTTCAGTATTTTGATTTTGCTACTTTGCCTTACTGTGCTTATCTCGCGTTTGTTTCTCATAGGACAAAATGAGTACTTCCACATCAGTGTCCCAAGTGGGCACTGCTGACCACATTTTTGTTTCTCCGGCTACAAGGCGACAGGCTATTCAGAGCCTAAAGACCTCCACAAAAATGGATGTAGTAGCAAATGATGATGAGCGTGAAAGGAAGGAGAGGAGGCGCTCGAAGGTGACCGACTTGCAGCTAAGTGGCATAGAGAGCCCGCTGGTATCCCCAGTGCAAAGGTAGGGCTTTCTGCTCCATTACTTTTTGACTTCGTTTAACATTGATGTAAGTTCACTTTCCAACAAGGATCTTTGGATAGTCAAGAGCAGAATTCCTTTGCTTCTTGCCATGTAGGCCTCACTGCTCTATAACCAACTGTGTCTCTGATTTCTTTTTTTCCTCCTCCTGAAACTGCTATCCTCTGTAGTCCTTCCCCAATTACCATTACATATTGAGACATTATTGGTGACTGGCTTTGCTGGTGTGATGTTGTCCTATTTCTTCTGTCTAGGTTTGGCTGGATGCTGAAGAGCAGCTGCTGTACATTGAACTAACTCATTGACTGTTACTCCTTTTTGTAGGGGGACCCCACAATCCTTTGAAGCCAAGCTGTCAAATAATCAAATATCTGAGCACTATTCTACCTGCATCAAACTGTGTTCTGAAAATGTAAGTAGATGTCTACCTTTGTTCTCACTTCAGAACTGAACCTGTTTGTCCTTTGCAGTCTCAAAATGTTTCAGATTTAGAAAAGAAAATGGGCGCATCTTATACTCGTGGATCTTGGAACTAGAATAACCCAGTACTTGTTGAACCACTTTTAAAGGATCATCCTTTGTGCATAATCTAGGCTGACACTCCATTGTTGCATTCTGAGAAGTGAGGCTTGAGACCATGTCTACCTGTTCAGCAAACAAAAGTTATGCAAATAACAGAGAGCTCTCTGGCGATCCTGGCAAACATTAGTCCTTCAAAACACTGTCATTTATCTTAAAAACTACAAATAGTGGCGATGTGAAACTAACAGAAAATGTTGGCAACACACAGCGTCTGAAAGACTGCAAATTAAGCTTTTGGGTTTAACCCCGACGTTCTGCTGTTTATTTCTAGCTTTTTTTGCGGGATTATGCTGGGGTAGTATCATGGTTGCTTTGCCTACACAGCAGCAATCAGTGTTACTCATCCTGGAAAACAGTGATGTGACAAAGTTCTTGTTGCAGCTTGGGATTTTTTGTCCATTCTTTCATACAAAGGATGTGGACATCAGCTATGTTTTAAAAAAAAATTAGCAAAGGCTTGCCTAAAGCTTCTCAAGATAACTTTGTGATCGATTGTGGATCTGTGGGCACAGAAACTGTAATTAATTTATGAGAAGGGGAACTGCTTCTTTCAAAAACTAACCAATGGCCAATACATTGACACATCTGGTCATTCAGAAAGATAACTAGAACCTTGGTGTTGAAGAACTCTCTCTGGTTTGGGAACAATAGTAGGTTGACCAAGCAGCAGCTGGTTATACCAAGTGTTAAGTTAACCTACCTTTTGGAGAGAGTGAAGGAGTACACATGGCATGGAAATCTGGTTCAGATCACAAAGTTTCATTTTTACATTCCTGGATCTGCCACTGTCTAAGTACAGGCGGTGGAACTCAAGTTCCATTTTAAAAAGTAGGTACACAGGCCACTTAAGGAAGTGACTGACACCACTGAACCTAAAAAGTTATCTGCATCAGGCTTGAATTTGCAGCAATACAATATAATTGCACTATTTCTTCTGTGACTCTCATAGAAAATCACCACAAAGAATGCATTTGGTCTTCATCTGATTGATTACATGGCTGACCTCCTCAAAGAAAAGGAATCTGAACTCACCAACTTCAAGGTTAGACAAGCATACAACACGTACGATCTTACTCAATTGATTTTTATAATGTCTCTCTTGACCTTACTAGAGGACCCAAATGATCCTTTTAGGCCTTTGGCACCTTCACCATGTGACTGACATGATGTCTGTTAATTCTGTTTGGATTGCATCTCATTTGTCATCTTCTGTTAGCCATATGAAAGAAAAGTGCTGAAGTTATGTGTGCCCTGTGATGTTTGCAATTGAAAATCCTTTAGCTATCAGATGTTGGAATCCAGTGTCTTAAACGAATGAAATGTTAAATCGGGAGAAAGCTTTTGAATTCAAGAACATGCAATCCTGAATGGATTACAATTTATTGAATTTTCCACGTCATCTTTCTTCTGGTGACCCCTCAATTTGAGTCTTCTGCTCCAAAGCACAGACTTTTATGTGCCAGAGTCAATCAACACTGCGCTTTGGCTTCACAGTTGAGACACAATAAGCAAGTTATGTTCCCATAGTTTGAGCTCAATCGAGATCACTGCAGGTCTAGTCCATTTTTGAAATACAAAAGTACAAGGGCTCCAGGTTAGAATGAGGTAGGATAAATGACAACCATTCCCAGGACCACAGTACGAACAGCAAACCATTGACTAAGTCACAGAGTGAATCAGCTTCATGCGTCATGCCTTTTAGTGCACCTTATCTGGTGTCATTTTATCTTCAAGTACAAGTACAAGAAAGTGAAACCTGACTTGGGTAGCAGGCCAATGTCTCTAAAGAGAGATAAAAGAGTAAAATACATGACTGAGGATTAGAGGGGACATGAGCGGTGCAGTGGTTAGCACTGCAGCCTCACAGCTCCAGCGACCCGTGTTTGGTTCTGGGTTCTGCCTGTGTGGAGTTTGCAAGTTCTCCCTGTGACCGCGTGAGTTTCCTCCGGGTGCTCCAGTTTCCTCCCATTTGCCAAAGACTTGTGGGTTGATAGGTAAATTGGACATTGTAAAAAAAAATTGCCCCTAGTGTAGGTAGGTGTTACGAGAATTGAGGGAAGGTGGAGATGTGAGAGGGAAAATGGGATTAATGTAGGATTAGTACAAATGGGTGGTTGATGGTCGGCATGGACCCAGTGGGCCGAAGGGCCTGTTTCGGTGCTGTATCTCTCTATGAGGAAAAACTTTTTCACCCAGAGGGTGGTGGGTGTCTGGAATTCACTGCCAGGAACAGTGATAGAGGCAGAAACCCTCAGCTCATTAAAAAGGTACCTGGACATGCACCTGAAGTGCTGTCACCTGCGAGGCTATGGACCAGTTTTTTTCCGGCCGGCATGTACATGATGGGCTGAATGGCCTCCTTCTGTGCAGTAATTTTTCTCTGGTTCTAAGGAAGCAGTAATGCTCTGCAGTCCAGGACAGTTTCTATCCATATTGGTTCTTATTGTCTTGAACAACTTTATCCAAAGGTTGTTGAAGGTCATGGGTTCAGCTAACTGGATGGATCTCTAGAACTCCATACAATGTATCTTGGTTTGCCCCATCAAAAATTCTTGGAGTTTAATATTGTGAGAGTGAGCAACTGATGCAGAGGTCTCTCAATAGGCATGAGGTCAACACCCACATTGAAATGCTTGTCAGTCAAGGAACGTTTGTTGACAACAGCACCTTCATCACTTCCATCCCTTTTCCAAACTGCACAGTCCTGAGTTCTTCAAGAAAGCTGCAACGACTTGTTAGTTATGACTCAAGGATATACTGGAGCTCATTGTAGTCACATAAGTATTCTTTGAATTATAACTGCAGTTTGCTTACATGTACAGTATGACTTCTCAAGATTCCCAGCACTGATGCTTCATCTTCAGAGCAAAATATTAAAGGAACAATGTCCTATGATTTTCTCTATTGTATAATGGTGTGTTTGTACGTGGACGCTGAACCTCTATGAATGTAAATGACTGGATGACAGGAGGTAATTTAATCTATTTTGCAAATAGTTCACAGAAATAACTTGTATGTAATGCACCAATTTGTTAACCTTTGTAATTGATTACAGATGGCAGCTGGCACATTAGATGCTAGTACTAAGATCTATGCTGTGAGAGTGGATGCTGTTCATTCAGATGTGTTCAGGATCCTAGGGGGCTTGGGGAAAAGCACTGAAGAGCCGGGTGCTGGTGAGCAACTGCAAATTTACATCATCTTTCTTGTTTACGGGGAAAGCATAGTTTTATTCTTCAACACTTAGTTGCATCATTAAATCACAAATACAGCAATTACAAGATGAGAGAAAAGTCTCATCTTAGTGCGAAATGCTAGATTTTTTCCTTCCGTTCCCTGGTATAAAAATATAAACTTAGAATTGTGATATTAATTATTAAATCAGGAACTGGGAAAGGCTCTGGTTTCCTTTCATAAGTTTTATTATCCCTCTGTGTGCTCCAACATACTCTGACTTTGCTTTCTTTGTGTATAGAGGTAAACCCTGGTTCTTCTGAAGGTGAGAACACAAAAGGCTATCAGAAACAACACAGAAGAAAGCACTCGTACAAAACTATTGAACAGAACTTGAGCAACATCACATACGGAGCGTGCGACATGAAGTGCGAGGTGAGATTATTTTTCCTCTCACAATAGTGGTTATGTGATTCAGTGGCTGCTGAAAATCCCTCTGTGATTGATCAAGTGATCACTGTTGACAGTCAGAGTTGGTCGGCTGTCCAGCCATGGATGGAATTGTGGCTGTGCTGAACTCTGTCCTTCTTGACACCACATATTCAAACATCCAGAAGAAATGATCTGAATACCAATCAGGAGCGGGAACTGTATGTTTTAATTTGACATTAACTTGGAACTGTGATAGTGTGCATCAGGAAATTGAGGAAGGTTCTAATTTCCTTTCATAAATTTGAGAATCTTCTCTATTGGTTCCATTGAATTATGTAGTTATAGTATATGGAGTGTAGATCTTACTTTAAGTAACAATTTTAATGCCATTCTTAATGATCTGATGAAATGAAGAATGGATAGCAATTTGCATGTTCTAATATTTTACTGAAACATAAATGATGAAAGGAAGATCGGCACAGCTTTTGTTTTAAGAAGCCAAAGGAAGAATTCTGGTTCAGACCACACTGCAGGTGAAGTTTAATGGAAACCTTGTATTTTGCAGATTGACCCAATGTTCCAGAAAGCTGCCTCGTTGTTTGATGAATGCAGCACAGTGGGGGTTTTCATGGTTAATCTGCAGACGTATGGACACTCTACTCAGTTGCTGTTTGATTCAGATGCCAAACTCATTCAAACTGGTCCTGCACCAGATTTGCCGCCCATTGGCTACGTAGAGATATCTGACCTTGAAGGCAAGTTTTTGAAAAAAATTATTGCACGTTATCATTTCTGTGTCTGCAGAGGTACTTTTACAAGTCCAGTATCACAAATGGTTGTCAACTCATCATCTGCTTCTGTAGAGAAGGATAATCTATGCTAATCCACTGCATGTGGCTGCATGTTTCCAGTCACTTTGGCAGTAATTATTCACTGGTTACAAGCAGCATAGCCTCCTTTGTTTCTGCTGTTAGTGGATCTTTCCAGTAAAGGTTTTGAAATCATTGGACTGTAAGTGTCAGTGTGACTGGCAGAAGACTGTTTGGGTGACTTCTGAATTGCTGATGAGGCCCACAGTTATTTTTCTAATGTGTATTTAACAATCAGCTGTCTTTTTGTGATGGACAGTATCGGGGAGTGGCTGGCTGCAGTCCAGTGTGGTAATGTCTCAGTTCCTAACTAGTTGCCACATGAGTGATAGACAGCCCTGGAATCAAATGGCATATTTGACCAGCTGATGAGTAAACCCTTGGTGTAGCTGCCCTATTTGGCAGTGATTATACATCTCTCTGTTGATGGGTTTTTCGAGCAGATGGTCTTTTTGTTTTGTCTCCTTTAATCTTGCTCTCCTGGCCTGCCATATAGCCCATATTTATTTATTTAGAGATGCAGCACTGAAACAGGCCCTTCGGCCCACCGAGTATGTGCCGACCATCAACCACCCATTTATATTAATCCGACATTAATCCCATATTCCTACCATATCCCCACCTTCCCTCAATTCCCCTAACACCTACCTATACTAGGGGCAATTTATAATGGCCAATTTACCTATCAACCTCTGAGTCTTTGGCTGTGGGAGGAAACCGGAGCACCCGGCAAAAGCCCACGCAGTCACAGGGAGAACTTGCAAACTCCACACAGGCAGTACCCAGAATCGAGCCCGGGTCGCTGGAGCTGTGAGGCTGCGGTGCTATCCACTGTGATGCCACAATTGCGCCACAATTTGAAAAGCAGTATTAGAATTAGAATTAGAACATTACAGCGCAGTACAGGCCCTTCGGCCCTCGATGTTGCGCCGACCTGTGAAACCATCTGACCTACACTATTCCATCTTCATCCATATGTCTATCCAATGACATTTTCCCTGAGTGAGCCTGGACAGGAAATGTTAATTATTTATCAATTCAAGGAAGGTATTAGTGTTGACACTTACCCTGTTCTTCATTACCATCATTTGCTTGTAGTTGGCATCGTTTGTATTGAGAAACCGGGCTGATTTTTTTTTTCCTTCTCCCTCGCTTCAATAGAACAGATGTAGTTGTGTGTTGCAACAACCTCGGTGCAGGCTAGTGCTGAAACGCAAGTCCTCCTCATTCAGTGCAGTTTCGCGCATATCACCCAGCATCATTTTCCCCAGAATTGGGTAGGAGCAGGTGATTTTCAACTTATTTTACAGGGGCCTTTAAAGTCACCAGTTGAGCAGGTACCACCTGAACAACTCCAATTACTACAAATTACTCACTATGTCCTTTTGTATATCAAATCAAGACCAAGTTTTCATGCTCACACGACTATATCAGCCTTCTATTGACTCTAGGTATTGGACTTAGCATTGTGCCCAGACATATTGCATGTAACAGGGTTTTATTCCATTTGCTTAGCTGTAAACTTCCCTCTATTTATTTATGCGCTGCTTCCATTTAACTTCTTACAGCTCTTCAGCACTCTTTGGAAGACAAGACAATCTGTCCTTCATTTGAAGATTTTCAGTTTACAAACTGGGACAGTGAGGCCCACAATCAGGTAAATCAGACAGACTCTCACAATTATGACATCTCAGCAGGGCCAGTTTCCTCATTTTCCGACATGTATATTAATAGAATTACCAATTCTGGTATCTTAAATGTTTTCTGCAAAAGAAAATAGCTGAACTGAGCGTGTGTGTTGCCTTGCTCCCTACTGACGTTTCGTGCTGCAAGTGGCTTGTGGTGTACTGTTGTTCTCAAAATGGATATACACAAGACTGACCAGGTGGCTGGGTGGCAGAATTTCTTCCTGCTCTGTGAAAGGTGTTTCACTGAATGGATTGTGCTCATCGATTTTAGTTTTGGAAGACTATAAATTTTAATTTTAATCTGACTTTTACTTTAATAAGTGCTGATGATCCTGCTGCTCCAGTTCTAACCCCAACTCATTCAGGTTGATTTGTAACCCAGCTTGTTGAACCCTGTCAATATTCTTGTCAGTAAGCATACAATCACAAGTATCCAATATCTGCTTCCCAGGCTGTTTCTTCCATGATGGAGAAATTCAAGAAAAGTAACCACGTATTCGATATGAACGCAGAGCCGGAATTTGCGGAGAATCAGCTGGAAGGCCATGATGCTCCAGTGGATGACTTTGACGGGGATCTTTGTGATGATGCTGGAGATCTGGTGAGCCAGGATTTCGATGACCAGCAAGAATCCTCCGTGATGGGACATGGTCAAGGCGGGTAAGAAGAGTGTTTCACAAGCTCCAGAAACACTGATGGGTCACAGCAATTACTTGTGCTCCCCAGGAATGAAAGTTGAAACCTATTTGATTTAAATTAAGTCAACATTTTAAGTAAAAGTAAAGGGGTTGCTGAAGAGGCCATTCAGTGTGTTAAGTGTCCTGAAGTGGAACAGTACCACTTGGGATTGAAAATCTGTACATCTGAATATTTCTAAATTGGAAAATACTTGACGAACAAACTTCATCTCTTTCACAGTAAAGAAATGATTGCTCTCACGGATGTGGATTTCGACAGCCTATGTGTCCAGCTTTCAAACCAGCCGGGGGAATATTCCTATTTCAGCCCCAGAATAATGAAGATGTGGGCAGGACCTAATCACTGGCGTTTCAAACCTCGACACAAAGGTGAATGTAACAGTAGGTGTACGTGACTGAGTCCTGTGCCAGAGGTACTGCAGTGTCAGTATGTTTGTTTCATCGTGATCAAATTATCCTGAGAAATTGGTTTTCTAAAACTTAATCGTCTTCCATCGCTTAATCAGTTGGTGGGGAGCTGCATTTTTGCATTGTGCACTAAAAGTTGACACTGATTCAATAAATCTTGATCATTAAGTGTCAGGCTAATACTCTGAATTCAATACCTGAGGAAGTGCAGAAGATGTAACTGTGTACTGTGATAGGCACAGAAACGGTATAAAATAGGATCTGCGCCATGTAGAATGAATGTTTGTGATTCTATGCACCTTTAATGATTGAGCTTTTTTTTCTCTCCAGCAGAGGCCATCATGGATAAAAACAAGAAAAAGCAAGCTAAGAAAATATTTGAAATTGACTTCAATGAGAATATGAATCTTGAGACTCATTTCAGAGAGACCAGGGTTGGTAGAACAACATTACAGCACTTTGCACAGAGACTATATTTTTTATCTTAATTGAGAGACTCAGATAAAAGCCCAAAGCCCACAATACAATGCACATCACAGATTGAAAAGGAAAGATGACCAGATGAATCAGGAAGTTTTTTTGATTTTAAAAGAGTTTAAGCGGACTTGAGGGAGCTGAGAAGTTGCTTAGTTGTGAGTTATGGGGGAAGAATAAAAGAGCAATAAAATGGGGGTAAAGCCTGGCTCGGGTATAAAATTAAAACCCGACCCAAGAACAGCCAACCCGAACCCGAATGCTGGACGCAGAATGCAGACTCGACCCGAACCCAACACATGTAGTCAGCTTTGGTCAGGTTCTGGTTGGGTAGCCAGGCTTTAGCTCGTGGTCCCGCTCCCTGTTACTGACCCCCCCACTCCCTCCTCCCCAGCTCTGAGACACATTGAGACCAGAAGCAGGCATGACACAGCCAATGGACCCGTTCTCCATTACTGACGCCCCCCCCGCCCCGCTGCTCTCAGACACAATGCACACTGAGACAGGGAGCAGGCCTGACAGCCCATGGACCCACTCCCCATTACTGACCCCTGGTGTGGAACACTGACAGTACCTGCAACACCTTTCCCATCTGGAGATGGGGAAGAAGCTGCTGCTGCTCAGCTGGAGCCACAGAAAAGGATGTTGAATGGCAGGGACTGGCGAGGGGCATGGCCAGTATCTGCATCTGGGCTCATGGTGTGGGGAGGGGGTGTCAGTCTGAGGTAAAGCCTGGGCTCGGGTATAAAATTAAAACCCGGGCCCAACCCAACAACTTCCAACCCGGGCCCAAATCCTTTAATTTGTTTAAAATGCCTGGATTTGGGTCAGGTAGCCAGGCTCGAAATGGGGTTGGGTGGGGGGGGCGGGCGGTGGGGGTCTGAAAAGGGGGATGGGGAAACGATTCAAGAAAGTTCGAGAGTAATGAAAATGAGAACTGACAGAGATGCTGACAAATATGTTATGACACAAGCAGTGGAACTGTACTGTGGATGTGAGATATTGTGGTGGTCACCATTGCCTCTGAGCTGCAGGAGCGCAAAGCCATCCAGCAACGGTGAATATGCCTCGCAAAGACTAACAGGTGATCCCTTTAAGAAGCGCACAGGTGCGACCAAGCAACAATCTTAAAGGGAGCGCGCATTGCAACTAACGGGCCACACACAGCGAAAGGACATTAGAGGGAACATTGACGGTGGTCTACATTAGTGCTTCCTTCCTACAAGACCATAGCATTGTATAAACATGTACAGTGTTGTATAGGGCTGTGGTTTGTCTCTCATAGAGGGAGTGAGGATCCCTACATGGGGCATGACTTCTTTGATGTACTGAGGGGATGTGGGGAGAGGGGCAAGCCGATGAGCAAGAGGTTCTATGTCTGAATCATTACCGTTGTGCTTTGTTTCTTTTAGGCTGCCACAACAATTTCAAAAGCTGCATTCGACCGACGCAGTAAAAAGCTGACAACACTGCCTACAGATTTCCATTATGATCCAGACAACATTACCCGTTTGTTCCTTAAACCTTCTGTCATGGTAAATGAAGCACAATTTCCAGTAAATTAAAATAATGAAACATGAACAATGTCAAAACATTCTTCCACATTTCAGTCTATCACTGTTGAGTATTAACAGGTTAAGGCACCTTGGATGAGTCCAAAAACACTAGAGTAACAGGAGTTGGGCTCACTTTCATAATGCTCCAGGTGATGGGTTTCCATTATTAGCTGTTCCACTGTGGAGAAGCCAATTGCTTTCTTTTCTGAGTGAAAAGTGAGAAGGAGGCTGCCCCTGAATGCTAGGAAGAAGCTTGAGATAAGTAGGCAGTCCGTAAGAATCTAACAAAAATTAGAATGGAAGAAATGACTTAAATGAGAATGTCCGTCTCAGATGGAGTGCACTCCCATGTAAAGCTCCCACTATACTGTTCCACCAAGTGCTTGAAGGTTGGATAGAGCATGGATTCAACAGAGAGTATAGCTCCTTCCCGTCTAACCCCAACCCCTGTAGAACATCCCTTACTGCACCAGGTTGACAAGTGGCTGGTCATAGTTGAGAGTGCACTCCTTGAAGTATCAGGGCCCGAACTGCTGCATTCTTCAGGGCACTGTAGTGATAAATATTGCGTATATTAAAGTAACTTATCCTCACAGAATATTACAGTGCAGAAGAGGCCCTTCGGCCCATCGAGTCTGCACCAATGCATTAAAACACTTGACCTGTCTACCTAATCCCATTTGCCAGCACTTGGCCCATAGCCTTGAATGTTTTGACGTGCCAAGTGCCGAGAGACTGGATATTACTTAATGCATTAGAAGTGAGGTTAAATGACGGACTGTGAACCACTCTAAAGTGCATATGTGTAAAATAATTCTGATAGAGAGATCTGTAATCTCCATTTAATTATGATACCTGGCCCAGGAGTGTTTGATGCTGATATCTTGTCAAAGTTGGAGTATGGGTTCCATTTTCTACAGTTGACTTACCTTACCTTGATCAGTGTGAAACTTCTCACTAACATTGACTGTTTTGCAGATAAAACGGATTGTAAAAGAAACTATCTGCCCAGATCAAGATGACAGAATTGGGGAATATGATTATAACAACCCCAACGATATTTCAAACTTCTGCCCCAGAGCTCAGGTCTGTGTTGATTGCTCACACATTTCTTTTGAAGATTTTTCTTAAATGTCCAACATGACCATGAACTACTAAGGAATTTGGCAATGCAATAAATTCCTTTCTTGGCATGGTTTCTTAATTTTTTCCTGCAGCCTGATAGTGATGATGACCACGATGGGTTTGTTCCTGCAAATGACTCCTTCGATGTTGCAATGGAGCAAGACAAGAATGTTTTTGAGCTGGATGGGAAGAAATTAAACATCACAACCTATGGAGGAGAAAACCTTGTCGCAGAGCCTCAGAAGGTAAGTGGGTTGCAAGCTGTAATCGAGACTTGAAAATGTACTTTGCCTTGTATTTCAATCAGTGTAGGGGACGAGCTCCTTTGTTCATGGGCAGAGTAGAAATACTTGTACTTGATGCTCAACAGGCTCTGCGCTGGAAAATAAATGGTACTGGGAAATGCTGTTCTTGTGCGGATGTGTCACAGTGTGACAGCCTGACTCCCTTGTACCTGACAGGGAAGAAGACAGGAGTGTACACTAAAAAAGCCAAGTTTGATCACTGAAGTCTATTATTTGAACATTGCCAGGTGATTCTGAGCAAAGGGTCACTCTGTTCGATACTTAATCACTAATAAAGCTGAAGGCCTGCTCTTGTACCAGTCTGGGCTTGAAGTTGTGTTAAATGGAATAAGAAATGCTGCTGATGGCTTTGAGCCTTGCAAGTTTAGAATTCTAAATTCTGAATCTTTACAGGTCAATAAAATCCTGCTGAATTATTCAAAGACGGCAAAAAAGATGGATGTTAAAAGACTGAAACAGAACATGTGGGATCTTCTGACTGGAAATACACACATCCCAGATGGAAAGGTGAGGGGTGTGCTGAATAGGATCAGCAAATGTTCGAACTCATTTAGATCATAATAGTCTGGTATTCCTGTAAGAAGCTGTGTCACTGCCAGTGCAGAGTTAGCCTGAGAAGCTGCAACCAACTCACATCTGCAACCAGGCAGATTTACTATTGGAAATCTGTTCAAAGTGTACTCTTAACTTTGCGTGCTCATAGCTGGTGGGTTTAATGCCCATACAGACTTGAGTACATAATCCAGGCCGACAATCTAGTGCAGTACTGATGGAGTTTTGTGAAGTGTTGTCTTTTGGATGAAAAGTTAAACTGCCCTTAGGCAAACATAAAGGACACCATGCCACTATTTGGAAAAAAAACAGCAGAGTTCGTCCTAGTGTCCTAACCAATATTTACCCTTCGACCATCATCACTAAAACAGATTATCTGGTCATTATCATATGGCTGTTTGTGGGAGCTTGCTGTGTACAAATTAGCTGCCACGTTTCCTGTGTTACAAATGTGACTACGATTCAAAATTGCATCAGCTGTAAAGTGTTGTGGGTATCTGAGGTTGTGAAAGTTGTAATATTAATACAAGTCTTTTCTTTTTATTGAACAGAATAAGATGGCTGAGGAGCTGCAAGGCGACGTAATAACAGTGAAAGGACAGCAAAGCTTCAAAACTATCACCAAGAATCTGTTTGAAAGGTTTGTTTCTTTATCTTGTGTGGACTGCCCTACCAATAAGAGTATGCTACCTCTGTTCAGTCAGCCACCAAGAATATGTTCATCTTATACTTGAATAAAGAATTGTTATTTATTTTAGAATTAATTCTTCAAATGTTTAGAATCATAGAATGGTACAGCACAGGAGGCAGCCATTCTGCCTATCAATTCTAAACTGGCTCTTTAAGAGCAATGCAGTTAGTGCCACTCCCCTTCTCTTTCTCAAATCTTCAAATATTGATGCTGAATGATCCAGTTGGTAACTTCTTTCGGGATACAATCTCCAACATACCCGACAGGTTCCCAGTTTTGCTATGAAGAACAGCCAGCTTAATTTTTTTGATTCATTCATGGGATGTGAGCGTAGGTGGCAAGGCCAGCATTTATTGCCCATCACTAATGCCTTTGAGGAGGTGGTGGTGAGCTACCTTCTTAAACTGCTGCAATTTGGATAGTGTAGGTGCATCCCCAGTGCTTTTCAGTGGGGAGTTCCAGGATTTTAACCCAGCGATAGTGATGGAACGGCGATGTATTTCCATATTAGGATCATATGTGACTTGGAGGGAAACTTGCAAGTAGTGGTGTTCTCATGCTGCTGCTGCCCTTGTTCTTCTCGATGTAGAGGTTATATTCCCCAGATGTTAGTGAGGACTTTGCAGGGTCAACTGGGCAGGGTGTGCCTTTGTCATAATCCTGTGCCAAGTTCAATGCCAGGTGGTCCGCTTGGTTTTATTTGCCTTCGACTTTACTGGAAAGATTGGATATAGCTGAGCAGCTTCCTCAGCCATTTCAAAGGACAGTTCAGAATCAACCACATTGTTGTAGGTATGGAGTCACATGTAGGTAAGACCGGTTAAGGACAGCAGATTTCTTTCCTCAAAGGACATTAGTGAAGCAGATAGGTTTTTGACAATCCAGTATTTTCATTATCATTGTTGAAACTAGCTTTATAATTGCAGATTAATTAAATTTAAATTACTCCAGCTGTGGAATCTGAACTCATGTCTCTGGAACATTAGTCCAGGCCTCTGGATTACTAGTAACATTACCACTATGCTACGGTTCCTCATACCTGTGTACATATGTAGTCTTACGAATGTTTGTGGCCAATTAGTACTCTTACTATGTCAACAGATTGCCCAGTACAATGGCAAAGAACCTGTCAGTTCCCATGGCGTTTGCCTGTTTGCTGCACTTGGCCAATGAAAAGGTATGTACACAGCATTATTTCACGAAGTTTTTAAAGAGCAACTGAGCATCATCGAGCTAAAAGCTGAATACCAGAGTTTATCCTTTACAACCTGTTGATAACAGACTGGACAACCAGGGCACCTGTGAGGTTGAGCACAGGATCACAGTTAGGTTTCATGGAGGCTGGTGTACTAGAAAAGGCACGTGACCAGGTGGAGGTCTGAGGAGGTTAGGTTGTATGTTTAAAAGTGTTTTATTATCTTACAGAATCTTGCAATTGAAGGAAAGGAAGATTTGTCTGATGTTGTCATCAAACAAGGAATGTGAAGACATCCTGACTGTACAAAATTGTAAACGATGGTTGAAGGGACTGTACATAGTTGTAAATATTTCCTTATTACAATTATTACAAGCCTCGTGTCGTAGCTATAACCTCATCTCATCGTTGCCTTTCTGAGGCAGAGTCTCTCCTCACTTGTGCAAAGAATGTATTCCTGAAAACCTGACCAGAACTTAGCAGCCCTGAAATTATGCTTGAAATTTATTATAAATAATAAACACCCTTTCTAATAGAACAGTGAGGTCTTTTGGATAAATACATTAAATATTTGTACCTATTATGTATCCTGTCATTTCAATACTTTTTTAAAACTTTTATTTTAGCTTGTGTATTGGTTATACGAATCGAATAAAGTTTTTTAAATTCATTGATAGAATGTGAACAATGCTAGCAAGGCCAGTATTTATTGCCAATCCTTAATTTCCCGTGAGAAGGTGGTGGTGAGCTGCTTTCATGACAATTGAATGCTTCACCGGCCAGTTAAGATTCAACCACAATGCTGTGGGTCTGGAGTCACATATAGGCCAAACTGGGTCAGTGAAGACAGCTTTCCTTCCCGAAAAGACATTAATAAAACAGTTGGGCTTTTACGACAATCCAGTTGTCGTATGATCACCATTAGCTTTTTACTCCAGATTTATTCAATGAGCTCAATTTCCCCAGCTGTCGTAGTGGGATTTAAACTCACGTCTCCCGATCATTAGTCCCGGCCGATGACTTATTCATAATGTATTCCTACTGCACCTTATCATCTGGAGTTAAGGATTTAAAATAAATAATTTGATGTAAAATCAATGGCTCAAAAGGTGATTGAACGCAGTCACTGTCTGCCATTTCAGGCACTTTTCCAAGAGCAGGGCGTTCTCCCTGGTGTCCCGGCCAACATTTCCACAATCAAGATATAATCATTTTCTTGTTGCTGTGCTCAAATTGCATGCATTTCTCTGTACTAGAACAGCAACTACACTTCACTAACTTTACTGGCTGTAAAGAGCTATGGCACTTGCTGAGGTTATGAAAGGTGCCATATCAAAGAGAGTTTGTTCATTCATGTGTGCTCCTCTTGGAGGTATAATTTCCACAAAAATTCCACACAATCTTTCCCATCTACATTACTTCAGTTAAAAGTCAATGTAATAACACTTCCAGTTAGAACCATATTCTACCATGAGAAAACAACTAGCAGTTTGTGTTCAGACTTGAAATGAGCCATTTCTCTCGCTACCCACAAGGAGCACAACCAATCGAAACCCAAATAATGAAAAAAGGAAACTTAAGTTATATAATGCCCTCCAGTGGCCACCAGTTGCAAAAGGCCTCAAGCGGATGGGCAGACACCACATATCAGAGCCGAACAGACAAAGCTGCAGGACAGAGGTAGGCAGAGCGACCAGCCCCATAAGCTGCATCCAAACTGGACCTGCAGATAGCCACCAGGGCCAGGAGATTTCAAATGGAAGGTTTAAAGGAGCCTTCCAAATTTCTAGTTTGAACACTTTTCTTCCTAAAACAAACGTTTATAAATCAACACAGTATAGGCATGGGATTTGCAGATATTAGTTCCTTGTACTGACAGGTGTCACTCCTTCTTGGCTTGTCATTCAACATTTATTACAAGTCATCAAGTATACAGACAGAGACTTCAACCAATCCAGAGTAGAATTCATGTTATATTTGCTGTAGTCCCTGATGCATTGATTTAGCAGACAGCATGCATAGGATTTGGCACCACTTCTATACATTTTTAAAATATAGATAAGTTATTCTTCCAATAATGAGAAGACTGACTACTTTGTTCTTTAGAATGTCATGGGAAACGTTAAAAACACTGTCTCCTCGAGTCAGGGATAGACTGATGCTGCTGTCTGGAAAATCGATACCGTGGTATTGCAAAATAACTCATCAGCCCTCCGTTGATACTGGCACTTCCATATCTAATTGTGTTTCTGTTGTCAGTGATTGCAGAGAGCTTTGTTCCATCCAGAACTTAAGGCATCCTGAGGGCATTTTGGTTTCATGTGTTGAATCCAATTTTTCTCACAAGTGCACCTTTTTCTGTTCACCCTCCCACCTTCCAATGTTTAAAGTGCCTGCAGGGACTGGACGAAAAGAGAACAATTTGGGAGTAACATGCAGGAGCCAAGCAACAAAAAGCTCACCCTTTCCCATTTCAGGACCTGGCAGTTGCTTCTAGTTATCAGTCTCTAGTTTTACACAGTGAGAGAAGAAAGAATCTGAAAAAAAGCAATGATAAAATACTTCTGGAAGGAACAGACAGATCATGCCCCACTGACTGGCTGTGGATAAGTCTACACATTTTTCATTAACAAACAGGTTTCGTTTGGTACATCAACTAGTGCGGCACATCCCTGGAGTGACCTCTCACTCGCAGCTACGACAAATGTCAAGACAGGGCATGTTGTCTCCCGAAATCTAACAATAAAAAAATTTCTTATGGGAATGAGGGCATTGCAATTTCATGGCCACACTGTCTCATACTAACAGAATAGCAGACTGTCTTCTCGATCAAGACAGGAATACACAGGGCGATGGATATCCAACTTCATGAAAACTAGGCTCAACCACAGTGGAAAACAATTGTCGTGACATGATCAGCTGCCATGGTTTTGTTGTAGTTCCAAAATAAAATGTTCACCTTGTGTACTCAACTGATCAAACAGGTGACAAGAAGCCCCATGTTAAAGTTTTATACTCATCCAACTGACTAATAAAACGTTGGTGAGTCATCAATACTGATTTTATCCAATGGTGCCATTGTGTCTACATACTGCAGTTCAATGTTTCACTGAATGCAATCACCTTGAACAGTTGTCAGAACCTACAATTGGTTGACAGTGAAACTGTTGCTATTCCTTACGCCAACTGATGTTTGTAAATTTGAGTGTGAGAAACAGGGTTGCTACAGCCTTGGAATGGGAAAGTCTGGAATTCCCTCCCTAAACTTCTCCTTTAAGATGCTTCTTAAAACCTACCTTTTTGACCAAGCTTTTACTTACCCGTCCGAATATATCCTTAAGTGGCTCAGAGTCAAATTCTGTCTGATTACACTCCTGTGAAGTGGCTTGTGATGATTCACAACATTAATTATATGAATTCAAGTTGTTTTGTTTTATCAGTCGAAAAGCTAACCACAGTACTACCTTCAATCTGATAAAGTGCTTTCTTCCTCTATTACAAAGTGACAGTAGGGAAGGGTAACGACTTCCAGTAATGCCAGTAGTAAACTTTAAATTTTAAATAATCCCAACTGTTCAGTTCCACAGCTCGACATACTGAAAAATTAGACAAATTCATAGTGAATAGCTGTAAACCACCCCTGCCCCCTTTACAAATTGCCAGGAGCCTCCCCGAGCTCAGTGCTGGCATTTTTCTGACTGAAGGAATGGAAGATATTCCCCAGAGGAAAGTCAGGAAAGTGAGAAATACATCAGTGAGTGAGTGAACGATGAGGAGTAAAGCTTAGTGAGAGCGAGAAAGGTTTAGAGACAGTATCCTTTTCACTGTGGCATGTATCTTGCAACATATAATCATGGAAAGAAAATATCCACATATCAACCTTTCAAAAGAATCTGAACTTGTTAAAAAGTCTTTATAAATTCCACTTAAATGATACAAACTGCTTTGTGAAGTGTAGCTATTAATGGAATATAAACACCACATGATTCTAGTTTATTTAAAGCACTGTGAAAGAGAAAACTTTAAAAAAATCTTTATAAAAATGTTTAATTTTTACACATGTTCAAATTCAGCCTTTGCAGGTTAAAAAGATACTGCCTCTTTATAAAGTATGGTGACATGGTAGAGAAGAGAACTCCAACCCCCTCAGGACAAGTGAGGACAGCAACCAAGAGACTTGTAGCTTTGGGGATGACTACTTGCCCCCAATACATAGCTGACCTGAGTTGCAAGGATGAAGAGGGGTTGGAGGTAGCTGCTCTGGATGAAGAATTCCACTGAAAAGAGGGGACAAGTTCAAAGAGTCAAGTGAAGTGAGATTTAAGATGAGAAAATAGTGATGTATCCTGATACTCAGGGTGTGTACGCAGGGGGAGGCTGGAACTGGTTGACGATCTCATATTCCACTGGGTACGGTTCGTTCTCTTCCATCTCTGACAGCAGTTCCAGTGCTTGTTCCTCTTCCTCTGTTGGGTAGTGCCGCAGCAGGTTAGCAGCTGTTGCCAAGATGGATGCTCCTCCAGCTCCCGCTACCAAGTAAAAGCTAACTGCAAAGGTCACGTAGACACGGGAGCCATGGTATTTCTTGTGCTGCTGCTGAAGTGCTAGGATCAGCTCTGATGCCCAGTAACAGAACCCAATCACTGTGGCACACTGAAGAACTGTTAAGAACAAAGAAAGCCAGTGAGTGGAGCAAGAAGGGCACGTGCCAGGACAAATCTCTGGGAATTCCCACAATAGGTCAAATGGTCCTCGACGCAAAAAGATGGCAACACAATCAGACCGCAAACTTAGCCAACTTTTGCAATTGTTCTGAAAGATAAAGGGAAGACCCTCCAACATGCAAACATGAGCAGAACAAAGAACTTTTTCTTTGTGGCAATGTAAGGGGCCCCCTGATCTTGCGCCTCCTCCCATCAGCATAGCTGAAGTAGCAACTAAGTGAGTGGAAAATCTGTGCCTCTGTACTGTTTGTTTAACTAAAAAAAAGGCTTCCTGCCATGTGATCTAGAATAAAATAAGCTGTACTACTCATCATTTCTCAAGTGACTTTCAAAGTGATTGTGAAAGGATTCAAAATAAAGCCACACCCAGATTCCAAACAGATTTCGGCCCATCTAGTTTCACTTTGACGTACCTGTGAGAATATGAGCAAATGCATATCTGCGGGTAATCTTCAACGCTGGATGTTTTGGTCCAAACACATCAAGTAGAAAGGCAGACAAACTGCAAAGGATTCCCAGGAAACAGAAGGCACCAATAACCCGCAGCAGGAGCACAGTCTGAGGGTTCATACAATAATCTGCAGAGAGTGAGGATGGGGGTAAATTTCATACTTCTTGACACATTAGACAGCAGTCAGGAAAAAATAAACAGAATTCAAAACGTCATGCAAGCATCAACAAAAACAATTTCAAAAATGAACTGTCTCTACTGTTTTTACCTATTACTTTCAAAATTAAGTACGTGAAGTAATTATGAATTTAGGAATTATTTATTCCAATCCAATGTGGAAAACAATTTCTCCCCACCTCTCCTGAAAGCAGGGATTCACGTGGCAACATGTGGTTCGCTGTGGCTCTGTTGGCAGCACTCTTAAAGGAGGACTCGAATACACAAAAAAGTCAAGACTGACAGTACAGTAGGGAAGGAGTGACACACTGTCAGAGGTGATGTGAAACAGAGGCCCCGTCTGTCCTCTCAATTGGATGTAAAAGATCCCATTCCACTATTTTGGAGAAGAGCAGGGCAGTTATCCCCAGTTTCCTGGCCAATATCTAGCCTTAACCAACATTACAAAAATAGATTATCGGTCATTATCACACCGCTGTTTAAGGGAACTTGCTGTGCGGAAATTGGCTGCTTCGTTTCCGACATTAACACAGTGACTGCATGACAAGGTCCGGGAATCGTGAAAGGCACTATACAAATGTAAGTTTATTATTTGAACAAATCGCCAGGTGAAGGTTTGAAACGCCCTGGAGCCTGAACCATGAGTTTGGGCAAACATGGAGCTAGAGCGAAACACATCATGAACAAGCTGGATGCTCCACCACAAAGACAAGTTTTAGCCTGAGGCCAGTGATCACAAGTGGGAGTTCTGACTGCATTCCTCCACTACCCAAGAGCACTGAGGCCAAACCGAGCCCTGCCCGTTTCCATTACCTCCCAGTAGAGCCGAGTCCAGGCGTCCCAGCACATCCGCGACCCCGAGCTCCTGCCGCGGGCACGTACCCCCGTGGGCGCGCAGCCAGGCCGGTTCCGCCAGCGCCGTGCACAGCGCGGTCACCGAGAGCGCGCCCGGCACCGCCGACGCCAGACTCCGCTCGGTGTGTTTGGGATGCGCGCCTCCGGCGCCGGACCGCCTGCGCGATCCTGACAGACCGCCTCCCGCGGGTCCGTACATTCTCCTTCCCGTCCCGTCTCCGCGCGCAAGCGACAAATCGCCGAAACCACGATTTAAGCCGACTAATAATTTTAAAAAAAAATCGGCCTTCCTGCCGCGCGCGATCGCCTGCCCCCACCGGAACGGACAATGCCGAGAGCGGAAATGACGCCAGCGACTTTTCGCGACAGCGGGTTTGTGATTGGTCGCCTCATTTCCTGATTGACGGCGGCAGTCACCAATCGGTGTTGGCCTCGGGCTGATCCCTCAGCCAATCAGGGACGGAGGTGGGGCTTGTAACCAGCGCGGCGATGAAGCGGCGGCTGGTGCTCGAGTCCCGCTTCTCAGCGCATCCCGATTCCCGGGCCTGGCATGTGGCCTGGAGTTCCTCCGGCGCGCTGTTGGCTTCCTGCGGAGGCGATCGGACTGTGCGCATTTGGGCCAGAGAAGGTGCGAGCGGGTTCTCGGTTCAAGGGGCGGGGCCTAGTGCTATGGGGCCTGGATCCACTTGACTGACTCTGACCGTCTCTTTTCCAGGTGTCTCCTGGCTGTGCAAGTGCCTGCTGGAAGACGGGCACCAGCGGACCGTGCGGAAGGTCTCCTGGTCGCCCTGCGGTCACTACCTGGCTTCGGTCAGCTTCGATGCCACCACCTGCATCTGGAGGAAAAAGGAGGACGGATTTGAGGTAGCGCACCACTAATTGGATGCCCAGGCTGAGAGGGGAAAGGCTGGGGGCTGGGGGTGCGATGTTGTGGTCCCCTTAGCAGGACCTGAGCCAGGCTGAGTCAGTGCCCTTCCACCTCCTTCCTTCAGCTGAGACACTCTGTCTGTACCCCTGGATGTTCAGGGGAGGAAGGGGTTGATTTCGTTGAGGCTGCTCAAGTGGTAAATTTGACCCAGGAGCAGACCCATCACGAGTATTTCACTGACGCAAAACGTTGACATGATGTGCTTAAGTAAAAAAAGACACTCAGCAGCTCAATTCTGGATTCTGCCCTTCCAAAAATTGTCTCGCAGAGAGCATTTTCATATTACTGGTGAGTATAGTTCTGGCAATGACGGATCAATTTGACATAAGTCAAATTGGCCATTGTAAATTGCCCCTAGTGTAGGTAGGTGGTAGGGGAATTGAGGGAAGGTGGGGATGTGGTAGGAATATGGGATTAATGTAGGATTAGTATGAATGGGTGGTTGATGGTCAGCACAGACACGGTGGGCCGAAGGGCCTGTTTCAGTGCCGTATCTCTAAAATAAAATAAGTTTCGTATCATACAAGGCGGCGGCGTTTTAGCTAAATGTGTTTATTCCGATATTATGTTGGTTTTTCTCTCAACTGGTCACTGTAGTAGATCCTGTACGGGGTCTGATTATTAGATACTCAGGCCCAGTGTCGTCTTTTGACAGCTTTTGACAACTCTCGAAGGACATGAGAATGAAGTGAAGTCTGTCGCCTGGGCTCCATCTGGTAGTCTCCTAGCAACATGCAGCCGGGATAAAAGTGTGTGGGTTTGGGAAGGTGAGAGAATATTTGACATAAGTACGTTCTCTTCAAAAAAAAATCTGCCTGTGAAGAACCTGAGAAATAAAATTGTGTAAGTTGGATATGGTGGGACATTTTCTCGTCAGGGCCAGTGAGCCCTGCAGGTCACCATCTGTATCAGTGATTTGGATAAAGAGTTGTATAATCTGCCGATGATAGCAAATAAAAGATGCAGTAAGATATGTATCACAGAATTGTTGCAGCACAGAAGGAAGCCATTTGGCCTGTTGTGTCTGCACCAGCTATCCGAATGAGCAATTCACCTCATGCAATTCCTTCCCATAACCCGGCACATTCTTCCTTTTCAGATAACAGTCTAATTCCCTTTTGAATGCCTCGATTGAAACTGCCTCCACCACACGCTCAGGCAGTGCGTTCCAGTTCCTAACCACTTGCTGTGTGAAAAAGTTTTAATGTTGTTTTTAACTTCTTTTGCCAGTCGCTTTAAATCTGTGCCCTATCGTTCTTTCCCACATAGCAAGTAGCAAAGGGAAATAGTCAGATAACACGAGTGGACAAAATGGTAGCAGATGAACTTCAAAGTGGGGAAGTACGAGGTCATCCACTTTGGATCCAAGAATGACAAATTAGAATATTTTCTAAACCGTCAGAGACCAAGAACTGTGGAGGATCAAAGGAATTGGATGTACATGTATACCAATCACTAAAAGCTAGTACACAGGTGCAAAAAAAGAGAAAAGCGAATGGAATTTTGGCAGCCATCTTGCGGGGTCTGAAATATGAGCAAGTTATGCTGGTCAGATCCTTTAGGAGTCAGATTGGGAATAACATTTTCTCACACACTACTGTAAATCAGGAACTTCCTCCACCCCAAGACAGATATTAATAGATTTTTGTGAGTTAAGGGTGTTGAGGAATATGGATCTAGGTTGGGTGAATGGATTGACATACCGATCAAACATGATCTGATTGAATGACAGAACAAGCTCAAGGGGCTGAAGGACCGATTCCTGGTCCGGTGTAATCATACAGATCTTCTCACCAAAAATGCTTATAAAGATGTAAAAGCAAATGTGTTCAAGAAGACAGAAATTATGGCAGTTAAAGACCACTAATAAAACAAAACGCCATGTATGTTTTATGAGCAATGTGGATACCAACTCTGATATTCCTAAATTAGTAACTTGCTTTACTGAGGCAGAACAGCTCAGTCACAGGGGTTGCTGTCAAACTGTTGCTGACTTCTCTAATTTGTATTATAGTGGATGAGGAAGATGATTACGAGTGCGTGAGTGTACTGAATGCTCATACTCAGGATGTCAAACATGTAATCTGGCACCCAAATGGAGAGGTAAGCATTTCCAAGGAAATATACTTAGATTGATTTAGAGCCTTAAATGGAATAAAATATCTCAAAATGCTTCACAGGAGCATTATAAAACAAAATATGATACCGAGCCACATAGAGATATTAGGTTAGAAGACCAAAATCTTGCTCAAATAAGTAAGTTTTAAGGAGGAAGGCAAGGGCAGAGAGGTGTAGGGAGAGTATGCCAGAGCTTCGGGCCTCGGCAACTGAAGGCATGGCCACCAACGGTGGAGCGACTAAAATCAGAATGCTCAAGAGCCCAGAATTAGAGGAGGGCAGATATCTCTGATGGTTGTGGGGCTGGCGGAAAATACAGAGATCGTGAGCTGGTGGGGGCGGGGGGTGCAAGGGCATGGAAGGATTTGAAAACAAGGATGAGAATGTTAAAATCAAGACGTTCGTTGACCTGGACCCAACGTCGATTCGCGAGCACCAGGGTGATAGATAGGGGAACAGGATTTGGTGCGAGTTAAGACACTGAAAGCAGAGTTCTGGATGACCTCAAGTTTACCGAGTGCAGAATGTGGGAAATAAGTCAGAAGTGCATTAGAATAGTCAAATTTAGAGTGAATGAGCCACCACATCTACATTACACACAGTCCTACTTCCCTCATGGCAGGAGATTGGATATGTATTGTAATACAATGTTGAAAGCCAAGGTATGATGCAATGTCGGCAAGATAATATGTCCATAATTGTTAGCTTTTTAATGTCTGTTTCTGAATTCTGTACACTAGCTTCTGGCTTCTGGAAGTTATGATAACAGCATAAAATTGTACAAGGAGGAGGATGATGACTGGGTCTGTGTCAACACTCTTGAAGGTCATGAGTCTACAGTTTGGAGCATTGCTTTTGATAAAACAGGGGAACACTTGGTATCTTGCAGCGACGACAAAACTGTGAAAATCTGGAAAGCATACAGACCTGGCAACGAACAAGGTAAAGAAGCTGAACCGGGCCCAGTGAAGCCCTTTTATTTTTGAGTTGCCCACACCAAAGGTTAAACTAAGACCCATTTGGTCGAGGTCGTGTTACGACCTCAATGAAGACCGTTTAATTTTTGTAAAAAAAGAGATGTGAACTCCCCAGACCAATTAAAGAATTACTTGTCAAGATTTCTACTCTAACTAAACAGTACTGGGTATGTAGCGAATACACTAAATTACAGAGAACGGTACTTCCCCTGAAGTTATGAACACTCATACCCCACACCTCATTTATACATTAATCTTCTCGTCAAAATGGTGTCCTTGCATTTAAAAGACCCACACTCCTCCCAGTTACAAAGGGTTGGATCTCACACTGTCCTCATCAAAGCCCACTTCCTCTTCACTCGCTTCTTCACAACACATTCGGTTAGTGAGGCAACCTCTGCTGACCCTATTGGTCTTTCCTTCTCTCGAAACCTCGACTTTTGAACTGGGCTCAAATCTTCGCCTTTTACTGTACCGCTGATCTGAGAGCAGCTGTTTCTCTCGCTCTCTGTTTTGGCTGCACAGCTCTGCTTGCTGGTCTTCCTTTTTCCTTTCAGCCTGCCAGACCTAAATTGTCATTTGCCTTTTACAGTTCTCAGAGACCATAAGTCAAACCATAGCAAAACCACCTGCATCTTCCTTTGTTACCAGGTGCTCACCATTGCAACTCAAATTTGCATTTTAGAGTCCGTCTCTGTGTTTAACATCTGAGGGTCAGAGAGTGAAACTCACTGTCCTTTCAGTGGTACAACCTCGCACTCTCCTTGCAAAAGGGTGTTTGATCTGGGTTCCTTGTTTCCATGGTAACCAAGACTTGTCTCTGGGCAGAATTGGTGAGGACGCATGTCTCCTCCAAATGTCCATTTTACAGTGCATTAAAGAACAGTTTTTAAAATATCACCAGACTGCACAGTCCAGCGTTCACAATAGCCGAGATAGCCTTATCCTGATATCGAAGCCTGTTTTACAAATATATGTCATACAAGTTTATATGTTGCTATTCCCATCATTGAACCTTCCACCAACTCCAGCTCCTTTTCAGTTCTTAAGTAAAAAGTATAGTCGCTTTTTAAAAGACTGGACATTAAAATTTCAACTGGTTCTGCCACCACTAACCAGGTCACAGTTAAGGTGATGTTTGAGTCAATGTTCAGAAGGGTGAAGCACCCGAGCAACTGACAAAATGATGTAGCAACATGAAGAGCAGATCTTTGCATCATTAGTAATGCAAGTGTTAGCCTGTTGGCTGGCTATTTTATTTAGATTGGAGGGAGCAGATGAGATAACTGATGCTAAAATGTAGTCTGATAAAAGGCATGTTTTGTTTCAGGCAAATAAGATTCTGTCAGAAACACAAAAATATTTTCTTTGTTTTCCTTGAAGCACAAGATTCTATGACATTCTGATGCCTTGTACAATGGAAGTCGGCCTCAATTTGACATGCTAAGTGGTTTTCTTTTTGGCGCAGGTGTGGTATGCAGTGGCTCAGATCGATCTTGGAAGTGCATCTGCACTCTATCTGGCTTCCACACTCGCCCCATCTATGACATCTCCTGGTAAGATGAAATCATCATTCTGCTGGTACCCCATCAAGTGGACAGATCCCCATTTCCATGTGGAAACCTTTCATGATTATAACGTAAACATTACTCTGCTTCAACTGGTATGTGGAAGTAGACTTCTCATACAATGATGCATCGCAGGAGGCCATTTGGCCCATCATGTCTCTTCTGGCTCTCTTTGATAAAACTATCCACATAATCCCATTCCGCTGCTCTTTCCAGAACTGTAATTTTCCCCCATTACATTCACTGCATTACAACAGAGATGACACTTCAAAACAAAGTAATTAATTGGCTGTAAACACTTTAAAACGTCCAATGGTCGTGAAAGGTGTTTATATAAATTGATATAAATACAAGTCTTTATTTCTTTACGTATTCAGTTGTTACTGTTCAATTTTTTGCCACCAACCTATCAGGCAGCGTGTTTTCGATGACAACTCAAAGTATTTTTTTTTTAAAGTTTCAATTTCTCGCCTCTGGTGGTTTTTGTTAATCACCTAAAATCTGTGTCTTCTGATTACTCATTGTTTTGCCACAGGAAACAGTTTCTTATTTACTCTATTGAAACCCTTGATTTTTCACACCTCCATCAAATCTTGTTGGGCCTTTTCTCTACAACAATCTCAGCTTCTCCAATCTGTTCATGTGACCTCATCCCTCATAACATTGTAGTAAATCCTGCGCATAACCTTGAGGTCTTGACATTCTTCCAAAAGTGTGGTTCCAGCATTGAACAGTACTCCAGATGAGGCCCAATCACTGTTTTATAAATATTAAGCATCACTTGCTTGCTTTTAATGTGTTTGTTTCATACTGCAGCAGTTCATGTTAGTATAGTCATGGTGTGTCTGTGCACCACTGTGTACTTGGAGCAGCAGTTTTGATCTAACAGAATTTGGAATGAGATTTTCAATGACTTTCAGGATTGCCCTGGTATCTGACATTGGCCAAAGTGCCCAAGTGTTGGATTTGACTTTTTGAAACACTATCTGGACATTCACTTTATCATTATTTTCAGGTGTCATATAACTGATGCTGTAGCTACTGCATGTGGTGATGACGCAATCAGGATATTTGAGGAGGACCCTGGCTCAGACCCACACCAACCAACGTTTTCACTCATGGCCCACATTCCAAAAGCGCACACTCAGGATGTCAACTGTGTGTCGTGGAACCCAAAGCAAGCAGGGCTTTTGGCATCATGCAGTGATGATGGGGACATTACCATCTGGAGATACGAGTTTGAAGATTAGAGCAAGGATTTACTCAGAGGTTTTCTACATGAACAATTAATGCAGGCATTGTCAATAACTGCATTGCAATGCACACTGGCGGGTCAGTCCTGGAATTAAACAGCATGACTACTTCTTGTAACCATTTTTACATTTGCACTAATTATCTTGTCACTTGGTGATGTTCTGCCTGCGAGTAAATGCTGTATAGAGCTTAACTATCAATTTAACAAACCACTTTGTTTGTACTTTTTTTGAAAGATACTTAAAAGCAGTGGTCATCTTCCTGTTCTCTTGCCATGAGTTTTAGACCTGGCACAATTACAATATACTCCAACTACATCATTCAGACATTCATCTGTTACCTGAGAGAATAGTGTGCCCTCTTAAGTGTGGCAGATTCTTGGAGCTCTGACAATGTAGAGCAAGAATTTTTCTCCCTCATGTATTGTGATATGTTTGCCAATGCATATTATACTGTGTGCATTCCAAAGGGATTGTTCAATAAAGTCTTCATTTATAACATTACTCTAAGTGAGAGACACGTTAAGCAGGAAAGTTGGTAGTTTACATCATAAAAGTTTTCCCCTCTATTGTAATGCTGGACATTCATATTTAAAACACTGGAGGACATAAAAGACAATCATGGGGCTAAGAAGCAGTTATGGACTGTCATTTAGTGAGATGCTTAACACATTTCCACATCACGCTACAGTGGCTGACAGTTATGCGTGGGGCCCTGATGGGATGAACTGGTAAGTTTTTTACAAAACACCCAAAGTCTGGGGTGGGTGGGAAGAAGGGAGTGCAAGTTACTGACAATCAAGTAATGATTTTGTTCTGCTTCACGTGGAGATGACTATTCAATAAGGGAAGCCAGAGACATTTCAGCGCAATTATTGAAGAGAAATTATATCAAACCAGGCAGAGTGGTTATGTTACAGGAATCCAAAACACATTGACGCAGGCTGAGCTCTGGCAGGAGGTGGATGGGGTGAGTTTCCATGGGCGGACAAAACTATGGCAAACAGCATTCGATGAAGGCAGGGAGGGGACAGAACAGAAAGAGCCCAAAGTCATCCACTTCAGATCCAAGGATCACAACTTGGAATATTGAAAGAATAGGAGCTGCAGAGAAGCACTGGGATTTAGACATTCATGGACACAAGTCACAAAACTAGTGCACAAGTACAAAAAGTGATCCGAAAGGAAGAGATGCTTTATTTGTACAAAGCCTTCGTCACACCCCATCTGGATAGTGGGTGCAGTTGTGGGTACCGCACCTCAGAAAAGATACACTCGCCTTGAAAGAGTACAGCGCGTATTCATGACAGTGATGGCTAGGCTTGTACTCCTTTGAAGTTTAGAAGGTTGAGGGATGATAAAAGGAATTCAAAAGATACGGAACCAATATTTCCTCGAGTGAGGGAATAAAGAATAAGAGCAGATAATCCATTTTGGGTGGTGGAAATCTGGAACTTACTCCCCTAAAAGGCTGTGAATGCTGGGTTAATGGAAATTTTCAAGAACGATGGATGTTTATTGGGTAATGATGTAAAGGAACATTGAGTTGAAGTACACATTAACCATGATCTAACTAAATGGTGGAACAGGCTCAAGGAGATGAATAGCCTACTCCTCTGATGCCTGCTGGCCATGAGACAACTCTAAGGTTACAGAAATGGTCAGGATTTAGGGCACAAACAGGTCCAGTGTTAATAATGCACCCACTTGTAGATAATGTAAAAAGGAACTGATTCAGTAAAGAAAAAGAATCTCATTGGGTACAGTGAAAGTTTTTAACATAAGGATTCACAGATATGCAGAACCAGGAATGGAATCATAGAATGTTTGAGGCACAGAAAGAGGTCACTTGGCCCATCATGTCTGTGCAAGCCGAATAACAATCCACCTATCCTAATCCCACCTTCCAGCATTTGGTCCACAGCCCTGCAGCTTCTGGCACTTGAGGTGCAGATCCAGACTCCTTTTGAATGAGTTGAGGGTCTCTGCCTCAATTACCCTTTCAGGCATTAAGTTCCAGACGATCACCACCCTCTGGGTCAAAAAGTTTTTCCTCATCTCCCCTCTAATTTTTCTACCAATCACTTGAAATCTATGCCCCCTCATCACTGACCTCTGCTGAGGTGAAGAGACCCTTCTCCTCCACTTCACTCCATAGGAGCCCAAAGTCAAGAGCCATACTCAACTCTTTAAGATGGACCAGGCTGTTAGACCAAGTTTAAGTCTGGTTCTCAGTTTGGGAAACTTTTCAATGTTTGGTTTGCACGTAGTCCATCAGTATGTCTGAACAGTGTCAAACAGATCCACAAAGATAATGCTGATCCTTTACCTGAAACCAGATGTGAAGGGACTTCCTACAGGAGAAAAATATTAGCTTAATAAATTTATAAGTAGTTCCTATATCTGGGAGGTTCTGATGAAGGGTCACTGACCTGAAAGGTTAACTCTGCTTCTCACTCCACAGATGCTGCCAGAACTGCTGAGTATTTCCAGCATTTTTTGTTTTTATATCCTGTATCTGGGAGTTTTGGAACTGTAACTGTGGCACGAGGCACTCATTTGTTAAAAACGGAGAACCTAAAAAACTTAAAATTGAACATTTTATTTGGGCTAATTCCTCATTGACATGAGCAATGAGCAAGGTTACACATGAGTGGGGATTGACTTACCACAGCTCACTCTTACACTTAAAAAACCTCACCATAAGAAATGTACAAATTACGAAGGGAGAAAAAGCATCTGGCTAAATCTTGGTCAAACTTAAATTCTTCCAACACATTTTTACAAACAAATGCAGAAGCAATTGTGTCTCAGTAAACTAAAATTCCAAACCTACGGTAAAAACTGCCGAAGCCAATCACAACTCAGCAGTTTTCTCAACACTTTTGTGAGTCCAATGCCACACTTGAATGAAGATGTTACGTATTCACTGCTAAAGACAATCTACAACCAAAGCGTCAAGGTTCTTTACAACTCACATGACTTAAACAGCAGACTAGTTCAACCTATCCAATTGCAGACAAGCAGAAATATGCACAAGTTCTTCCGGGATGCAGATGTCATATCATCAGCCTTTGCAGAGCCACAAATTTGGATCTGGAGGTTTAGTCAGAGTCACTCTCGCCATCGCTATCAGCTTCCTTGACATCAATGTTGAATTTATACTCCTGATCACATCCCATGTATGCATCACTCATGAAGTACAGTGTGTAGTGTTGGGTACTGGGAGCCGGTGCAAGAAAATCTAGTTTCACCTGAAACACACAATGAGCACAAAGTATCAGAAGAGCACCATTTCAGAGTTTCACCACCACCAACCTTTAACTATATTCTCAGTCTGAAGTCCCTTCTCCCCTCCTATATACATGCACACATGGTTCTTGGTTAACATGGTTAACTCAGTAAGCCGCTTGCAAATCTTGCGATGCTTACTGTAACACTACAGTGGGTGCAACAGCAATGACTAAGGTCGCTCTCTCTGCCCTGGTCTTCTGGCTGTGCTCAGTGTTTATCTGCAATGTCACATGAAAACTGGCTTCATAACGAGTCTTAGGTCAGGCAGTGCTCAAGCCTGTACCGCCATTCAATGAGATCACAACTAATCTGCTACTTAACTCCACCTTATCCACCTCTGTCCCATATCCCTTAACACCTTGGATTAACAAAAATCTATCCAACTCATTTTTAACATTAACAATTGACTGAGCATTAGTTGTTGCTTGTGGAAAAGAATTCCAAACTTCTACCTATTTTTGTTTGTAGAAATGTTTCCTTATTTCACCCCTGAAAGATCTGGGTATAATTTTTAGACTACGCCCCTAATTCCAGTGCTAGCTCACGCTACTTTTCAAATTCAAATTTAACAAATAATATATACTGTGGTGTCAGGTATCTAGCAGCATAAGCTGCTGCCACAGAGTGAATACTCAATGAATGAATATCTCCCTCCCTAAGGCAAAGGGATGACACTAACCTTTGCCTTCTGTTGTAGGGTCAGCCTCTTGATGGATATCAGGCTGTTCGTCTTCGGGTCTCCAACCACCACCCACCAACCTTCCTCACGTTTCTGTAGGACATTTAACAGAATTTTGTTGGAAAAACAGAAAGAAGTCAGGATAAAATACTGATACTTGGTAAGAGTTTCCTCACTGGTGTATGGACTCACCTGAGGGAATAGGGGCGCAATGACAGGTCCAGTCACCTCCTCCTCACGCTCTAGCTGTACCATCACCACGACAGAGGAGCCACTGCAAAAAAGTGTACATATTATGCGATGTGGATAACTGACAGTTTTATGACCTCTTTCAAAAATATATATACATTTGAATTGATTTATTCAGTCAGTTAGGGGTACGTCACTCTCCAATTTGCTATGGCCCCATTCACCTGAAATAAAAGTGGGAAGGCTTATGCCTTGCCTTCTGTCTTTGCCATGGTTGAGCCAGCTTCCATTTAACTCTATGAAAAACTATCCACAAGTGACAAATTCAATCGTGACCTTATGTTCCATAGAACTTGGGGGTTTCAACAGCCCACAGGAAGGTGAATTTTGGTGTTTCAAGGTCTGCACTCGGACTTACTTTAAAAGTGAGCAATAAAATTTAACCCTCAGCTCTCCCAGCACCCAATAATTTCTTGCTCCCAGAATACCCAAAGAATTTACAGCTGGTCATATATCATTGGCAACATCCAGTCATTTGAAATAGACAACAGAGGACAAGCAACAACTTTTACAATCTAAATAGAAAGTGCTGCAAATATTCAGCAGGTCTGGAAGCATCTGTGGAGGGAGAAGCAGAGTTTCATCAGAATAGCAGAATAGTTAATAGCTCGTCTCTGCTATTGGCTGAGATCCATTTTAGTTAATCACTCTCACCTTTTGATGTTTTCCTTTTCGATCACTTCATAGGAGAGCTCAATATTGGGATACCGGTTACAGAATCGGGCAACATCCATCATCTGTGCGTCAGAGAGCTGCAGCAGTGAATTGCGCTCATCATCCTCCATCTCCATGATATCAAAGATACTGTCAGTTCCCTGAAAGAAAATGACTCCACATTACTCAAAAATACAGACCTGCAGCTTGACCCATCTCCCAACTACTTCAGGCGCCAGTTACTTCCAACACTGATAGCAAACAGGAAGGTCTTTTTTTCTGAAAAATGTCATACCCACAGGGGCAAAACCTTATAAAAGATTCAACTAAGATGGATTAAACTTTGAGGTTTGCTCATCTTTCCTGAATTATTCATCTCACTATCTCTTTCTGCCCCCACACTGTCAAGTCAATACAACTGAAATTATTGCTAGCCACTGTGTACCAGAAAAAATAAGGAAGCAGTCCAAGTCCTCAGTGCCTAGCTCTACCCACAATGTATCAGTCCAACTGTGTGCCCAGCTATGCCCGGACATGGTTAGCACGCCACTTGATTCATCCTGCCAATATAACTCTTGTGCTGCCTGGTCCCCACATTTATCCTGTCATTCTCACATTCAGTGCCCAAACCCGTCCTTACCCTGTCGGTACAGCGTTTGACATGTTCTGAAGTGAAATGTGGAAGCTGCTTCAAGTAGGAGTCCTTGGACCACATTGCCTGTGTCACCATCTGGGCCAGTTCCATTGCAGCCAGAGCTGGACTTAACCAGCCATTACTAGACAGTACATCCACACAAGCTTGGATTAAACGGATTGCCTAGCAGAAAACAGAACAGAGCACGTCGGCACCATTTAATTAGATTTCAGGACCTATCAACATCTAAAATGAATATACATCTGTTAACACTCGAATACTCAAGCTTCCATTTTTTGCTCCTCACCTTACTGAGGATCTCCTCAGTGTCAGACTGCAGTTCAGCACTCAGCTGCATACGGGAAAGGTGTGCCTGCAAAAGCAGGTTAGTCTTCACATGAGGGTCGTTGAACTTTGGGTTGTTCAGTTTGTGAGGAACCTTCTGATACAGCTGTAAAAAAAAAAATCAATAAATACAAACAGCATTTAGGTAACATACCACACCCAAACGTGACCGCTGACTCTCAACCCTAACACTGGCTTTCAACAACCCCTGTATCTTGCCACTGACCTGTCGCAGGAGGTTATCTTCATGGTGCCTGATGGGAATATTTTCATATTCTGCAGCGTTGGAGATTATCTCTATGAGGCCTCGGATCTTTGTCTTGGCATTCAGAGACATACTGAACAGTTCTGGAACCAAAACACAAAAGTCAGTCTTGAATTTCATTGCTGCAAAGTGACTGACACACTCGTGCTCTCAACACCCTTATTACTACCCAGTTCAGGCACATTACATTGCAGCTTTCCACTCCAGTAGACAAATTTTAGTTTTTGAGTTTTAGAGATACAGCACTGAGACAGGCCCTTCGGCCCACCGAGTCTGTGCGACCATCAACCACCCATTTATACTAATCCTACACTAATTCCATATTCCTACCACATCCCCACCTGTCCCTACATTTCCCTACCACCTACCTATACTAGGGGCAATTTTATAATGGCCAATTAACCTATAAACCAGCAAGTCTTTGGCATGTGGGAGGAAACCGGAGCACCCGGAGGAAACCCGCACAGGGAGAACTTGCAAACTCCACACAGGCAGTACCTAGAATTGAACCTGGGTCATTGGAGCTGTGAGGATGCGGTGCTAACCACTGCGCCACTGTGCCGCCCAAATCTAAGAGATATATTAGAGATGAGAGACTCAGCCCATCTCACTGTGTAATGTACTTGTTGGAACTTTATTGTGACATGGCATCCGACACGGAGTCTCTCTAATACACAGCAGCACTTACCAATGGTGGTGTAATTAATGTAATAATAAGCTGCGATCATTCCAAGATTCAATGGTGCCACATCCATCTCATCCTCGATGCTGATGCACTTGGACTGTTCCAGGTCATTCAGAGTATTTTCCACCAACTGAGAGAGATGATCTGAAAGGTGTCTGTGGGACACACCTGGAACACAAATCAGGATATACATTTACTACTGGACTGACGTGTCGTGGAGAAAATCTGATTGCATCCTAGTCAGGCTATACTGGAGAAGGAGAGCAGATTCAGATTTAACACTGCCAGTAAAACATTTTTAAACGTGATTTTACCCACGTGCTCCCGTGCAATAGGCAACAGATTTGCAGTTTGAAACGGTAGAGTTGTGAATGTGAGTCATAGGCACCACTAGAACTCTCAAATTCAGAGCGTGGATGTGCAGTTACCACTACTAACCATGCCAGTAGGTTGCACCCTCCAGAAAGCAGAAGTCTCCTCACCCTCAAAATTAGCAAAATTGGTATCAATTGTCAGCAATTGGTCGAAGTGGTTTAATCACAGCACTCCTGGAAAGTAGGTTTCGAATGGGTATTGCAAAAACATTATAAATTAGGAGGCTGAAGGGAATAAATTAAAAACTTGCATTTATATTGTGCCTTTCACAACCTCAGATGTCCCAAAGTGCTTTACAGCCAATGAAGTATTTTCAAGAGCAGACAATATTGTAATGTAGGAAACATAGCAACCAAAATACTCACAGCAAGCTCCCAAAATGAGCAATGTTGTTGGTTGAGGAATAACGAATAGCCAGATACAGGTGACAACTCCCCTGCTAGAATTCAAATAGTCACACGATTTTCTTTTTAACCTTCACCTAGGCAACAGATGGGGGCCTTGATTTAATGTCTCATCTCAAAGACGGCACCTCTGGCAGTGCAGCACTCCCTCAGTCCTGCCCTGAAGTGTCAGCCTGGATTGGGACTTGAACCCATGACTTTTTGACCAAGAGGTGAATGTGCTACCACTTTCTGAGACCTAAATGGCTCAAAGTTCTCCTTCCGAGTAAATAATTCATATACGCACCCTGCAAATTGTAGTAATTTGGATTCTGGGTCATCCTGCGGTAAAGGAAGGTCCAGGTCAGGTAATCCACAGCATCCTGCTTGTTCTCTATGGTCTTGGTGACAATCTCAGCATTGAAATGATCATGTAAGCAGTGGTCAAGATGGGACTCCACTGGCAGTGGCTCATACAGGAACTTCTTGAAGAAATCCTGAAACAAAGCATCAGCTGGAGCGTCAGTAGCTGCAGAGATGTGGCACAGTTCCTGGCAATGAGCAGTCACTGAAACACTGTAGGCAGTCATTTGAGTACATACACTAAGGGCAAAGCCAAAAGTGCATTGTGCCAACCAGCCCATCACCCTTACCTTTTTTGACCCTTGACACATAATGACACATCGTCCCTCGTCGTCTTGTAAAGGACGATTAGCTCGACCAACCATCTGGAGAACATCGTAAATAGGATAATCCACATACCTGAAACAAAGCAAATAATGCGTCAATCAGCCTCCAAATTGAAGTTCAGCACTTTGTAATGAAGCTTTTCAAAGTAGTTGAGTTTCAGTTTGTGACATCCTCAAGTCAAGTGGGTTGTGCACAAAAGGCTCTGGGGAAGAACAGCTAATCCCCAACAAAGTAGGCAAACTGTTTCACACTGCGTCCTCGCCTTCAATCAAGGATGTACCAGACAACCTACTAGAATTCTTTGAGGGGCTAACTAAGGTCGAGACTGATGAAAATCCAGTGAATTTGTTCATACAAAGCTAATAGAGAAGTTTAGCAATAGTTGACAAGTTGTCCAGATGGGTTGAGAATTGCTGCACAATTGAAGACATGGTTTTCCACAAGGAATTATTCTGAGGCCCTCTGCTATTTACAATAATTACAAACAACAATGAATAGGATGGCTCCAGTGGCATTATTAAATTTGCTGATGAGACGAGGCGCAGTAGGCAGGTGATGAGTAGAATGTATCTTGCCCATCTTCAGAGGGACATGGACCAATTCTTACATATGGCTGATGGATCCTAAATGTAGGTAAATATAGGATAATACATACAAGAGGTCACTCCAAACCTTAAAAGGTCCTATTTTAAGTAGATCAGTGACTTGGGTAGGAAAAACCCAACTCGACAGGGGATTTGATCAAGTGCCAAAACTGAAATATCAGCATGCAGTCAGACCACCCAGACTGAATTTTATCAAAACATCATGAATTAAAACACAAAATTAATTCAATGGAAGGAGGTCAAATCAGGTAAAAAGAAATTAAAAATTACAACCACTGTTTGAACCCCACTGATGATTTTCAAATTTTTGATGTTCTAAGATGGAAAAATATTGGGCTTGTCTCGTGGCAAATGAGTCAGATGGGTCCTCTTCTAGTGACACAGTGTAATGTCTGAAAGCAACACTCCCTCAGTGCTTCTTGCTGTCCATTCCCTCAAAGAGATTACTCATTAAGGAGAGTATGCACATGCAATCGAAAGCACACCTTGTAAAATACTCACGCGTGGATTTTGCCATTATAGTACTGGGTATCCATAATGGTAACAAGGTGAGAGGAGATATTCATTCCCCAACACAAACTTCGAGAGGCCACCACCACTTGTACTGCACCTGCAAAGAGGAGGAGAATAGTTAAAGTACAATCAAATGTATTTATCCGTTTTATGCACCTGGTCATGATTCAGCACTCAAGACACATGCAAAATTTGTCCGAATTATAGATGAATGTAACTGAGTCTTGCATTTCCTCTTTCTAATCCTGCCACAAATTTCTTCAAGTGAAGAGGGATAGAGAAAGAGGGAGCAAGAAAGAGAGAATTGCACTGAACGAGAATGACACTGTTAAACCTATCAAAAGTTGCTCCCCAAATGAAATAAGTGCCTTTTGGGACAGATGAACACTCACGTACCTTATGAAACAGTAATTTCACATCTCATTGCTGAGATCTTGCAGCAAGTCCTCTGAATGTGATTTTATCACAAGCCATGACCATGCCTGTCCTTGCAGTTAATGGAAATTTTAATGATGCTTACCAGAACGGAAAAGCTGTTCCACAATTCTGCGTTCAGTCTGGTTGAGCCCCTCGTGCAGATAACCGACTCCATTAGCAAGGGTCTCCTTTAAAGTATTATCGTTTAGCTTATCAAGGTATGGAACCAAGTCCTTTTCTGTACAGTGCAGAAATCTGCAGGCAGATGGAGGAGAGAGAATAAGAGTTAGGTAGTTATCAAACGGATCAGAGAGACCCAATCCATTCATCAAAATTCCAGACTCCTCCCAAGAATTCTAACACTTCAATAAACAAGACATTGAAAATGTTGAAAATTGGCTGGTTGCCGTTTCGCAGTTCAGGAACAAAATGAGACAGATCATAACAAATGCAATTTGGGAGTATCAAAAATTCATAAGACACCTTGGGTGCTTAGATGTTCTATTTGAAAGCTGGCATGGTATTTTCAATAACATTCTTAAATAATTAATATAACTTGCCTTTGTGGCTGGACATCAGCAGCACAAAATGTAAGGATGTCAATGGCAGTCAACCTGGTTTGCTTACGAGAGGGCACAAACACAATTACTGGTTTCTTAGGCGAGTGCTTCATGATGGCGTGGTAGACGGGTTTGGACATGGATAGCAGACGGGTCTGAGTGTGGCTGATGTTGAAGCCCTGCATTCAAAGCAAGATACTGAAAATCAAATCTTTCCTTTATCCTCCCCACTGCCCTGAGCATCAACTTTCTCATTTCTCCTCTCCATAAGAAGTTAACCCTTGCTAGCATACAAATCAATAGAGGACAATCACTTTCCAGGTCCAGTTCCTCACTGTTTTTGAACCAACAGTGAATATCAGCAGGCTGTTTGACAGTCGAGCTAAATCCTACCCTCTCCCTTCCTTTGACATACACACTTTATAGCAGGGGTTACCGGATAGTGATCAGGCGCTGAAATTCTGATTTCACCTTCCTGAGACACTGAGACCAATTGCAGCACCCCCAATGCTGCTGCAACTGTGAGCTCACCCAGCACAAACTGGGGACTGAACTTGATCCATATGATTCAGTTACTCACTGCCTTAACCAGGAGAGACACGCAGTGATTTCTCAAGTGCTCTCTTACGGACGCCTAGGGAAATTCTGCTCAAGCTGCTTAGAGGAGATTTTCTTCATTTCCTGTGTTGTAACCAAATAATTTTTGCAAAGTAGCTGAAACTTTAGGAAGAAATTACTTGATGTCTTGAAACTTGTGGTTTGAGCTTCAGACAAATTCAGGGCCTGGTGAACAAAACTGTGCCCCCTATACCTGCACCATAGTACCTGAATGTGTAGCTCCAGAGGGACTGGGCGCACGTTGGGGTGGAAATTGAAGGTTGCCGTGGTGCTGCAGCCAAGCCAGTGTGCCACGTCCTTTGCATTAGACAGCGACGAACTTAAAGCCACAATCCTAATTGGCCGTTCAATCTGAGAGGAGATGTATCGCATTCGGGAGCAGATAACTTCCAGGACAGGCTGAAAATTGTGACAAGAAATCAAAAGATAACGATAACAAAATGAGGTTCTGGCGAGAGGAAATTAACACATTTATGCACAAATTCCAAGCACCGTATTTTATTATATCGAATCGTCACTCTAAATGCTGTCTAAGTGTGTTATTTTAGCCCGTCAATTAATAACTACCCTGCTGAAACAAACAGCAATGCTACACATTTTTGATCATTTTGTTCAGAATAGGCAGAAGCAGTTTGTGGTTATCAGCATTCAGAACTCCATTCTGGCCATCCCCTTGCTCTTACCCCATTTTCTCCACCAATTAGGTGAACTTCATCCACAACAAACAGGTTTACATTCTGGACGTTTTTCCTTTGCTTCCATCGTCGGGACAGGATGTCCCATTTCTCTGGGGTGCTGATGATGATGTTTCCTTTTCCCAGCAGTTTGAGATCTGTGCTCGTCTCACCAGTCAGCAACACGACTTTCTTGCCAAGCTTCTGTTGGAACTTCTCGTACCAGTCTGCATAAACCTGTGGGAGCAGTCAGACTGGTCAGGACTACAAGCATCAGGGGAACACATCCAGTTCTAACCTCAACCAGTATCGGCATAAAGCCTGGCAGCAATATCATACAGCAGGAGCAGGCCAGAAACTGGAATGTCATAGGTCAATAAGGAAGCTTGATGTGACTTTCCACAGCGAACACCTGCAGCACCTCTGAACATTCGGTTTCATTCAAATAGAGAGCAGAGTATCTAGACTTGCATTTACCAGGTCAGTTCCTCATCAGCATCTGCGCTGACGTCCACCATCATATCTTCACATACATCAAACATGGAACAAATTCACTGCATAGTGCTTACCATCCTCCTGCCACCATCACTATGACAACGGCAGCATTTCACTGGGTGACTGACAGGTATCTACTCAAGTCTTCAATGCATAAACGTTTGTCCAAATTTAATATGGAAATGAATTTTTATCAATTTTATCTCTCTCCTGAAATACTGACTCCTTAATGGGCAACAGTTCACAACTGCTAATTTTCCTCTGGTACCTCATCTAAATGCTTAATTCACGTATAGGCCTAGACAGTGTCAGGAGGATATTTGACCATTGCGGACAGATCAGCAACCACTGCACAGCAACCAGGAGCGGGAACCTTGGCTCATCAGCCCCTTCTTAACCTAGGCTGCTAAACTGACTTGCAGCAACCTTGCTAGCTAAGATCAGGTAATTTGGTAAGCACTTTGGACCTTCCTGGTCTGCTTGTTCAGTTACTCAATGGATAAACTGAGGTTTAAGATGAAAATCTTTCCAAAATGAAGTGTTTTCAAAATGATTCAGTAACAGGGCAAAGTAATTTTTTTCTCATTGCTATTTATTTCCCACGACTTGGCTATATTCTGGTAATGCGCAACATGTAGTCTCACCTGCTCAGCCAGGGCCTCCATTGGAGTAATGTACACACAGCGCCCTTCAGAGTTCTGCAGAAGCATTCGCAGAATTGCAAACTCTGCACAGATAGTCTTCCCGCTGCCTGTGGGAGCTCCCACAAACACGTTGTCATCACTGTTATAAACCGCATTGAAGACTGAAAATAGAAGATGAAGAAAACTTTAGGACTGTGGCTTCAGTCACCTGCTGCATGAGTACAGGCTGCAAGATTTCCCAAACAGTGAAGAAAGGCCTCAGGAACAAGTGTAAATCACATTTAGTCTCTCTCATTTGTCAGAGAGTCACTCTGGCACAGGAGGAGGTCGGTCGATTGACTGTCGCCAGCATACACAAGGAGCGCTGGCGTCATGTTTCGGCTGATGTCGCCAAGGGTCAGCATGTGGATGCTAAAGTGGAGAGGGCCAAGCACAGATCTTTGGGGAACTTGACAGGTAAATGGTGTGGGAGCGGGAAGAGAAGCCATTGCAGCTGATTCACTGGCTACATGTGGCAAAACAACCATCAGCAAAGTTTAACACAGTGAGTTGCTGTGATCTGGAACCCACTGCCTGAAAGGGTATGTGGAAGCAGATTCAACAGTAACTTTCAAAAGGGAATTGGATAAATACTTGAAAAGGAAAAAATTGCAGGGCTGTGGAGAAAGAGCAAGGGGAGTGGGACGAATAGGGTAGCTCTTTCAAAGAGCCGGCACAGGCAAGATGGGCTGAATGGTCTCATTCTCTGATTCTATGACTATTTTCGGGGCAATTTCCTCATATCCAGTTAAACCCAGACTCGCAGTCATCAAATGAAGAACAGGTGTGCAACAAGTGGCGGAGGCAGATTTACACTCACCATTCCCAATTTAGCTCAGTTGCAACTGAGAGAACAGCAGATCTCCCAAAAATCAGGAAACTTCAACTTGAAACTCTGTACAAGTTCCCTGAAGGCAAGTTACAGAGTGGCACCGACAGGCACTGGGGACTGAGCTACCCGGCTAACTCACCGACAATACAATAATGTGTATTATAGTTCACTGTGATAGGGGGAAAATCACGATTCAAACAAGAATACCAGAAGTGGGCATTCTTTTTGTTGAAGTGATTGACTGATCTGATTACAATAGACAGACTTGACCACGGGAATTCCTAAAGTACTTGACAGCCAAAGAAGTACTTGCAAAAGTGCAGTTACTGTTCTAAAGTAGGAAATGCGGCAGTCCATTTGAGCACAGCAACATCCCACAAACAGCAGTGATAATGACCAGATAATCTGTTTTAGTCATGTAGATTAAGGGACATATATCAGCCAGGAGAACTTGATAACTCCCTGACTCTTCTTCAAAATACTGGAATGGGATCTTGCATGCCCATCTGACAGGGGACACAGGGCCTCCGTTTTAACATCTCATCCCAAAGGCCGCATCTCTAACAGTGTGACAGACGCTCAGTACTGCACTGCAGTGTCAGCCTGAATTTTTGTGCTCAAGTCCTGGCCCCTTACTCAGAGGTGAGGGTGCGACCAACTGAGCCACAGCTGCAATTAGGACATAATTTTGTTCCTTTTTCCAAACAAAATTGTAAAATTTTTCAGTCTTGAGAAATTCATCAAATAACTCCCCAGCACTGAAAGCAGCAACAGGACAGATAACAAAAGCAGAGGCTCCTGTGGATTAGTTTTTAAAGCAAACAGAACTGTAGACCAGTGTAGGGCATCTTCCTGTACTGCTGAATTACCGCAATACTGGCATGGGACAGGAGCACAAGGGGCTTGAGCAGCTCATATGCAGAAGCTTTTTTTTCAGTCACTACTTTCTTCATCCTAATAAATGTGACAACTCAGTCACTATCTCTCACACATGCATGGTGCCCAGGCTGGCTGTCCACTTAGTCCCAATTCCTCACCTTATCCCCATATTCTTGGTAAAAAAAAAAACTTATTCTTGAATATTTACCCACTTCCCTTTTGTGCATCTTGCTTCCATCCATCACCATTTCTGGTTGGGTTTTGTGTGCACTAACTTTCTGCAGAAAAAGATTCTCAATTTTGCTTTTATCCTTTTGGTTATGATTAAATTTGTGCTTTCCAGTAACTAACTCACTGACCAATGGAAATAATGTTTACAAATTTACCCAACCAAAACTCAATATAACTTTGAACAGCTCAACGGCAGATGTTCTTAATCCTTTCTCTTCTAATGAATAGAATTTCTAATTCTAATGAATTTCTCTCACAAATGTAACTTCTCAGCCTTGCTCTCATAATGAATCTCTTCTGCACCCTGTCTATGGCCTTAACATCCTTCTTAAAATAAGGCATCCAAAACTGGACAATTTTCTAACTGTGCCCCCTTCCAGTGATTTAAACATGTTTAGCATTACCTCTCCATTTTTGTACTCTACACCCCTGTTTATATAACCTAGGTTATATACGTTTTTGAAAAAATATCTCGATCAGCCTGTTCTCCTACTCTTAAGATTGGTGTATCATAATCTCCATCTCTCCGTTCCTTTGCTCCCTTTGAAGTTTGAACTGATTGTTTGTATGTCCTGGCATCCTCCAAAACATATTACATTGCATTTTTCTCAATTTTCACCTGGCATTTATTGGCCAAATGAATGATGCGTCAATGTCCTGTTGCACGTTAATTTTTCAACAAAATTGTTTCTCATCACTGTAAATCACAGCCAAGGGAACAGCTCCACATGAAAACCTGCCAGCTAACCAATCATAAACCTTTCAGAAACATTACTCTGAGGGGTGTGAGAATGCAAGAGGATGAAGCAAAGACCCATAAGAGAAAAAGCTGTTACCTTGTGTCTGGATTGGGTTGAAGAAAGGGAACTTATCCTGGTAGAGGTGTTCGAAGGCGCTGTTCCGCAATGCTGACACGGGCAGTGGCTGCAAGTCCAGCAGTTCTGTCGGGGGAGGATACTTTTCTGGAAGTATCAGGTGTCGGAACGAAACTGGGAGTTGAGTCTCGCAGGCTGTAAGGTAAACAGTAACAGGGTGCTGCTTTAACGGGCATTGCAAAACCACTGTGAAATGAAATTAAATAGCATGACAGAAACTAAAGCAAAACTGATTAGGGTGACCATGGTCACCTAAGTGGTGATCAATTCTCAAATGGGCTCGATATTAAACTCATGATTACTAAAACTGGTTGGAATGTTAGCTTTTTTCTCAATGTCATTCAGGCTATGTGAGCATAGAAAAGAATTCGGTCTTGCTGCTAATGGTAATACAGTGAAGCATCTTTTTCCCTTCATGTCACCTGTAGTTTGAAGTACATGGATACTCACAGAGCCAGCGGTCAGACACCACCCTGATGAAATACTGTGGAGGGAGAGGTTCAAAGACAGGTACAAAGAACATCACCAAATGCTCATCCTGAGCATATTTTGCCTTCAAAAGGAAGTACTCATTGTGTAGGATAACTTCACTATCCACATCCTCAACCAGGATCCAGAATGCCTCTGAGGATCCATGTATCTGCGGAAACAAAGGGACATGAGAGATATCAGCAAAGATTACCAACTCAATCTTTTCACACAGAAAGAAAAGTGTTGCCACCATAAGACTGGTCCACTAAATTGAAACTTGTAAATTAACGATTATGAGGTGAGCACTCAAGTGCACAAACTGTCACAGGGACATTTTCACCTGAAAACTAATCTGACTCCCAGAATTTGTACCTGAATTTTCTTAAAACTATTACCGATAGAGATGAACCCTATTCCGTCCTACCTTCTCATCCCACTGGAAGTCAGGCGTGATGGTCAGTTCCACTTTCAGTGTTGAGCGCGTGATGGGTTGGATGTGGACAGAGAGTTCAAGTTTCGGGAATTGGTGAATGTACTTGTGGATTGTCTTGCCCATCTTTGGCATTCGGATCAGCTCTCCTGGTTGGAAAAAGGGTGCAAGCAATAGTTAGTGACCTGAAGTCAGACAGCAGCCATCAGCAGCTGACTGCAACTGCTTTCAATTGACAATGAGAAGTAATATGTAATACTGCACCTGTCCCTTGAGAAATTACAAAACAAAGGCAAACTCATCCAATACATCCCTCCCCTTCAACAAAGAATTTTCCATCACCAACACACAAACAAACACACCAGCCAGTGAACCCCGAAACCTACTCACACAATATAGGATTGCTCACTGCCAGCACAGATATCGGAAACTCCTGTTGTGGTGATATACATAGTTCTTACCTATTTCGTTATGATTCAAGTCATACAGTCGCTCAAATGGAAAATTCTTCTTCTCTATCTTCTTGATGACTTCCTCTGGCAACTTCCTGAACTGTCGCAGAGGTGACATTGACTGCCACCTGTCAGAAATATAAGACCATCAGTTGTTCCATTTCATGAGCACATATTCGAAAATATCTATGCTTGTACTCTACAGCACCATGATAAGCAGTAACTTATCCAATGGCTAAAGCAAGAGTCAGATATTGGGGGATGCATGTGGACCTGGGTGGGTCAAATACTCCCTTCACCTTTCTGAACTAGGTTCAAATTTGACCCAGATGAAATGCAAGCCTGCACACCAGCTGTAAGAGTTCGACGTGAAATGGGTTTGGGACGCAGTTCCGAGCAAATACAGACCCAAAACAGAACATTCAGCACTAAGTGGGAATCTCACTTATTGGCCACAAATGATTAGTGTGAAATAAAAAAAGCCAGCGTGGCTCTTAAAGGCTGCTCTCCTGAGGCTGAACCACATTGTTGGACAAACAACTTGTATTTCTCACATTCTCAGGACCTTCCACAGCTGGTTACAACCAATAGATCACTTTTTTTAATAAAGTGGAGTGACTACGAGTACATAAGGAAACTGAGTAGCCAATTTGCACAAAGCAGGTCCCACGAAGAGAAAATAAATGAACAATCAGATAATTTATTTTTAGTGGTACTGATAGAACGAAGAATGATCCCAATGGAATTCCCTGCTATTGTAAAAATATTTCCACGGGAATTTTTAACATACACTACCACAAGCAGACAGGACCTCGCTTTTATGTCACATCGAAAAAAAATGGCATTTCTGACAAACCATCATGAAGAAGGTGCAAAAGTCCACAGTGGGGCTTGAACTTGCAATATTCTGAGTCAAAAAAGAGAGTGCTTACCAAGCTGACACTATGGAGGAAGCTTTGCCTCACATCCCACTCATGTTGTACATGCAACTCGATGATGAAACTGAATGGTTGAAATGAAAAGTGTTGCACTTCCTAGCTTGTTTGCTGACTGACGCAGTGATTATACATAGGAACACAGGACTTAGGAACAGCAGTCGGCCATTTGGCCCCTCGAGCCTGCTCCGCCATTCGATAAGATCATGACTGATCTGGCTGTGGTCTCAACTCCATTTTCCTGTCTGCCCCCCATAACCCTCGACTCCCTTGTCTGTCAAAAATCTATCCAATTCAGCCTTGAATAAATGCAATGACCCAGTCTCCACTGCTTTCTGAGGAACAGAATTCACAGAGCAATGACCCTTCAGAGAAAAAAAAATTCTCATCACCGTCTTAAACGGGAGACTTCTTATTCTTAAACTGTGTCCTCCAGTTCGAGTCTTCCCCACAAGAGGAAACATCTTACCGGTATCGATTCTATCAAGTCCCCTCAGGAACTTATATGTTTCAATAAGATCACCTCTCATTCTTCTAAACTCAAATGGTATAAGCCCAACCTGTTCAACCTTTCTTCTGAAGATAAGCCCTTCATCCCCAGAATTAGTCAAGTCAACCTTCTCTGAACTGCTTCCAATGCATTTATATCCTTTTTTACATAGGAGACCAAAAGTGTACACAGTACTCCAGATGTGGTTTCACCAAGGTCCTGCACAGCTGCAGTAAAACTTCCCGACTTTGATACTTGATTCCCCTTGCAATAAATGCAACAATCCAACTGCCATCCCAATCTTTACCTGCATACTAACCTTTTGTGATTCATATACCAGGACACCCAGATCCCTCCGTACCACCAAGTTCTGCAATCTCTATCCATTTAAACAGTATACTGTTTTTCTATTCTTCCTGCCAAAGTGGACAAGTTCACATTTTCCCACATTATACTCCATCTGCCAAATTTTTGCTCACTCACTTGAAATATCTGTATCCTTTTGTAGTCCTCTTGACAACTTACTTACCTTCCTATCTTGGTGTCATCAGCAAATTTAGCTACCATACGTTTGGTTCCTTCATCCAATTCATTGACATAAATTTTAAATAGTTGAGGCCCCAGCACTGATCCCTGAGGCACTCCACTAGTTGCAGCTTGCCAACCTGAAAAAGAGCCATTTATCTCCACTCTCTGTTTCCTTTTAACAAACAAGTCCATTCTGCATGCTAACGTTACCCCTTAGACCATGTGCTGTTACACGCGGATAGAACCGGCCAGCTACAACTTTTTCCTGCAATTAGCTGATGATTCTTTCACTGTGAGTACAGGAATTGATTCAGTGCAAGTTTCTTACATTCGTTTGTCAATCATTTTGCACAGATTGACAGTCTTGTCTGTTAGCTGGGCCCAGCCTCGATTAAGGACAATCTCAAATATACATCGCATCAAACGGCCTGCGGACTGAAACACAACAGGAGAAAGGAATTTAACAAATCTCACAATACAGGTGGTCTCAATTCGCAGCCTTCAGATAATTTCTTATGGAAATGCGCAATGCATCAGTCACTCCAATACACAATAGTATTGACGGCAATTAGACATGAACTACGACTTTCTTCTACCACAGTACAATAAAAACATTTAAGCCCATCAGTGAATTGAATGAAATCCATTCTGCTTTGTTTCACTTACCTGAGTCACATAGACCATGTCTGCCATCAGTGCAAACCCCTCCAGCTTCAGCTGGGAAATGTAGGCTTGGAGCAGCACATTGATCTGAAACACAGAACACACAAGGTTATCAAGCTTCGTGTCCAGTCACCATACCAGGGTCCTTGTATTTACGGTCACATCAACTACCTTTCACCCCAATATCCACTGTCACGGCATCCCTAATATATAGCCAGAGCAACCCCAACTCTCCCTATCAGAGCGAAAAATATTTATATAAAAATATATTTTTAAAAAAAGCAACCTCCTATATTTGCTCAATATATAGTCATTTTGCCAGTGACCTTGTACACACGGTCACAGCACTCCCGCACAGACACCGTACAGCACCTCCCACCACACCCCTCCAAGTCACAGCAACCTCACGATATATGGTCATAGCATCCCTCAACTGCAATACCATCTCATCCTCCTCAATGCACACGAAAGGCCAGTTATCAGTGCTTGGCCATAGACACGCAAGGTCTTTAGTGCATATGGAGGAAAGGCATAAATGTACAGTTCAACTTCCAAATGGTGACTTCCATCACCCCAACCTCTAAATTCCAGAAAGGCTGTTAGCACTTCAGCAGGTGAGTTCATACAGGGTATAGATAGGGCAGCTACAAAGCGCCAGATTAAAATATCCAGATTATTCACATTACCTTTGCACTAGGCTCTTCAATGCTTTCCTTGACAGGGATAGGAACTCGTTCCAACAACTTCTGCAGCTCCAGCTTCTCCTCCTGAGGGGTGTGATAAGAGATGAAACATCAGTGAGTGAGATAAAAATGCATGAAATAAACAGCTGGGGAACCAGCTCGAGCAGAGACTTCTAATAAACCTGGTAAGATGCATTTAACCAAGCCATTCAGTCTTCCTCAGGGAAATCCTAAACGAAACAGAACTGGCTGAGGTTACTCTTTACCAGGTTCTCAGTCGATACATACAATACACATTGTTGTTATTTTTCTATATCTGGAGCTCCTGTGGCAACATGGTGCCATTCACCGATCAGCTGATACAGTTAGAAATGTATTTGCAGGAGGGAATTAAGTTTTAGGATAAAACTTACGGTAGGTTATTCCCACCCCTCTGTCGAGTTTACCATCACAATCTTTACCAGCAGCTCGGATGAAATTCAGATAAATGCTCTGGTGGCATCTTGGGAGGCCACAGAGAGGTATTCACTGCTACTCCCTTAGTGTCAGAATACGTCATTCTGAACACAGGAATCCTCTCAATGCTTGGAGAATGTTCAAACTCACCTCTCTCACAGTGATGTTCTTAAACTCTGATGACAGTGAAAAGACTCTGAAAAGCTCAATCTCACTGAGAGTGGGTTTCAGAAGCTGATTGTAGGTGGCCATGCTTTCATGTGTGATGTAATAGTGGCTTGCAATCCGGCCCAGGTCGGTCACCTGCACACAAGATGATTTAGAAGTTACAGGATTGAAGGGACCCAGTGTCCGGTTCAGAATCATACAAAGTTTACAGCACAGAAAGAGGCCACTTGGCCCATCATGTCTGCGCCTGCCGAAAAACGCGCCGCTGAGCCTAATCCCACCTTCCAGCAATTGGTCCGTTGCCCTGCAGTGCATATTCAGACACCTTTTAAATGGGTTGAGGGTTTCTGCATCTACCACCCTAAGAGGCAGTGAGTTCCAGACACCTACCACCTTCTAGGTAAAAAAGCTTTTCCTCATCTCCCCTTTAATCTTTCTACCAATGACTTAAAATCTATGCCCCCTGACCTCTCAGCCAAGGTATATAGGTCCTTCCTATCCACTCTATCCAGGTCTCTCACAATCTTGTACATTTTAATCAAATCTCCCCTCAGCCTCCTCTGTTCCAAGGAGAACAACACCAGCCTATCCAATCTTTCCTCATAACTGCATTTTTCCAGTACTGGCAACATGCTCGTAAATCTCCTCTGGACCCTCTCGAGAGCAATTACATCCTTTCTGTAATAAGATGTACAGAAATGCACACAGTACTCAAGTTGTGGCCTCACTAATGATTTATACACTTCCAGCATGACCTCCCTACTCTTAGAGTCTAAACCTCAGCTGTTGGACATAAGCTTTCCTATTCTAACTTATCTTACCCTGGAAGCACCTTGACATCCAGAGGCTCTAGATTTTGCCGTCCAACCCTTTCTCTTTGTGGGAACATGTTTACTCTGGACCCCTTGAATCTCCCCTTTGAATGCCTCCCACTGCTCTGACACTGATCTACCTTCAAGTGGCTGAATCTAGTCCACTTTCGCTAAAACACTTCACAGCTTAGTAAAATTGGCCTTACCTTGAGTACTCCAACTCCTGTCTTATCTCTGTCCTTTTCCATAATTAAGTTAAAACTAACTAAAGTATGACAACTACAAACAAAATGCTCTCCCGCTGCCACTCCTTCCACCTGACCAGCTTCATTTCCTAAAACTAAGTCCAAAATTGAATGTCAGTACTGAACACTGCATTGTATTTACTTGTTATCTTGTGCCCAACAGCTTCGCTACAAAGAAAGCTGCTTAGTTAAATACAGAAGTTAAAAATAAATGGTAACAATGCATGTTGATGCAAAAGCAGCAGATTTCTGCAGTTTCTTTCCACCTTTATTTATGGCGAGTGTTATTTTAGACCCTGATGAGATTCTTCTGTTTGAAGTTAGAATCTTGCTCTTACCTGGAAGTTTCCACCCTTTTTATCGTACTTCACAAGGTTGTTTTTGTCAAGGATGATGGCAGCAGTGTGGATGAGGTCCAGCCTGCGCTGCTCCAGCAAGGGGTCACTCTTCAGCTCATCGTGCGATATCCCATAAAGAGTCGAGGTTCGCAACATTCGGATGTAGAGATATGTGTACCCCAACCAGTTAATGGCATCCTGTAAGGTCAAAGGATGAAAAAAAAAGTTCAGATTCTACTTGCAGTCCCTAAACATTGACCTCTGGGGACCAGGGCAACCCAGAGAGGACTGTCTCCAATGTGGCAGGGTGGAACTTCTCACCTGACTACCTTGGACTTGAAGTATAATATCAAGGGTAACTCAAGGTCACAACAACAATTATACATCAGTTTCTCACCTTGGCGGTCTGGACGTTTCCAAGGACAATTTCAGCATTCAGCATGTCGGGGAGTCTGGTGATCATCTGACTCTCAATGGGCAGCTGCTGGTTGAGAAGGGACAAGTAATACTGCAGCTCACCATGTGATGTGATCAGGATACCCTCACCTTTGGTATCGTACTGCGGTCGCCCCGCACGGCCCAACATCTGTAAACACATTATCTTATCAATTTCAGAGTAAACAAATTAGTACCAAGACATTGGTGGAAACAAAAGTATTTAGATCAAGAAGACTGTGTCAGGCCCATCCATTGTTTCAGGATGTTGTACATATGGACTTTCATAAATGGAAGCTATTTGAGAAGACAGGGGATTATTAGCAAAACTGATTCAAGTCACATCACCTGAAGGACATCCAATGCACCCAACTCAGTCCAGCGTCCCTTCTCTGGGCTGTACACCTGTGTCCCTTTGATAATAACTGTGTGCGCAGGCAGATTCACACCCCAAGCCAGAGTTGCTGTGGACACCAGCACCTAAACACAAAGACAAAAAGTGAAACTCAGATTAGGTATTTAAGTCTATGTTAAGCAGTAAAATCCCATACTAAAAAGGCTAATTGTTACTCAAGAGGCATTTTTTCCATTGTTTCCATTCAATGCATGCACAAGTTTTGGATAATAGGAGACGTGGAACTGCACTTTCCTGAGCACAAATACAAAACTGGGAGAAAGCTTGAATTGTAACATGCTCATCAGTAAATAGAGAACTCTACTGGCAAAGGTCAGATCGCAAGTTGTTTGTGACTCAACATAGGACATATGGTGTGGATCCAAAAGGAATGTGAATAGGAAACAGTGATTCGAGCCTCACTGTGCCAATCACACCCAAGGGTCACTGTGTTTTATGCAACAAGGAACTATCAACTGCTCAGACAGGCACTGCCACAGAGCAACAGGGCACTGCACCAAAACTTTTGTCTGTCTCTGACCAGAGAACCATTTGCACAAAACATACTGATACAAAAACGACATACAAGGGAAAGGAAACAAAGCTCCTGGAAATGAGAATTCATTACCTGAATATGTCTGTCAGCAAACAGATCCTCCACCAGTGTTCGATCCACTCTGGTCATGCCAGCGTGGTGAATAGCAAAACTGTAGGGCAGCAGGTCCTTCAACTCCAGATTCTACAAGAGAGGAATATACAGATTTTATAGAAAAGAAAAACAGCCAGCATAAGCAATGTGAAACAAAAGCGGTAGATATGCAGCAGGTTTGTCAGTATCTGAAATCAAAAGATCCGAAGTTTCAAGCAGAAACGATGGGATAAACGATGCAAGCACCGGTTTATTCTGATTTTCCAGGGATTCCATGGCTCTTTTAAATCTGTACCAGATGAACAGGAGAACTCGCACAGAAATTCACCCCTTGCATTTCTTCAATACTGGATAAGATGTGGATATGGATGTGCTGTACTGAGTAACACTGTCTGCGCCACAGTACAAATTCCAGAAAAATCGATAAAGAATACAGCTCCATACCTTACATTGCTCTGCCTCTGTACGCAGCACCTCTGTGGAGGCTGAGCCCTCTCGCAGGAACAAACCCAATGTGTCTTTTTCCAGGCACATATCTCGAATTGCACGTGCCGTCTTTCCAGTCTCTTTACGCGAGTGAACAAACACCAACACCTGAACAAAACCAATGTTAAGAATTGTTGAGCAGAGGCCAGAAACAAAGAAAAGGGGAACATGAGGAAGGGACATTCCCCAGAAGAGGGGAGCAGGAGACTTGGATCAGACACTCCCTGCAGTGGGTATTGGGGTGGAAAGAACTCAGAAGAGGCAATTGCTGCAAGGAGGACAGAGGGAGCTGGAAGGGTTATAAAAGAGATTCAGCTTGTGTATTCCCTATAAACATGGTAGACTATCCAATGAGTTAGAAGCCCCAGGTGGTCTCTATGACATACAGAGATTAATGGGGACAAAGGAACATTGAGAACAGTACATTCCTTGTCTGATTGTTTTAACTCATCAGCTCAAAATATCTCCATGTCCATGCATATCATGTGCATCACTCACTCTACCACAGCAATTCAGTCAATGTTTATTGTGGGAAAAGTGTTATGTTGTATCACGTCAGTGGAATGCAACTTTTCACCACTATGAAAGCATGTCAGATTTGCATGGATCATTGTACAGCTCAAACTGCTCCTGGGAGCCTTCCATATCTTCATGGAAAGGGCTGAGCGTGGATAAGTGACCACAACACTGTTCAGCATTTAAGTATGGTATGACGTGGCAATGGAATGTCTCTGCAATTGCGCCATGGCAAAATTTTGAGTGAATAGCAAGGGTGCTAACTGGTCCCATTGTTGGTGGTCTCAAGCCAAAGATCAAGCAAACAGATTGGCTTTGAATGGACACAGGAACCAGATCTATACTGGGCGCATGCATTTTTTTTATTCATTCAGGGATGTGGGCGTCACTGGCTAGGCCAGCATTTATTGCCCATCCCTAATTGCCCTTGAGAAGGTGGCAGTGAGCTGCCTTCTTGAACCGCTGCACTCCATGTGAGGTAGGTACACCCACAGTGCTGTTAGGAAGGGAACGGCAGGATTTTGACCCAGCGACAGTGAAGGAATGGCGATATCGTTCCAAGTCAGGATGGTGTGTGACTTGGACGGGAACTTGCAGGTGGTGGTATTCCCATGCATTTGCTGCCCTTGTCCTTCTAGTTGGTAGAGGTCGCGGGTTTGGAAGGTGCTGTTGAAGGAGCCTTAGTGAGTTGCTGCAGTGCATCTTGTAGATGGTTCACACTGCTGCCACTGTGCGTCGGTGGTGGAGGGAGTGAACGTTTGTGGATGGGGTGCCAATCAAGCGGGCTGCTCCGTCCTGGATGGTGTTGAGCTTCCTGAGTGTTGTTGGAGCTGCACCCGTCCAGGCAAGTGGAGAGTATTCTATCACACTCCTGACTTGTGCCTTGCAGATGGTGGACAGGCATTGGGGAGTCAGGTGGTGAGTTACTCATCTCAGGATTCCTAGCCTCTGACCTGCTCTTGTAGCCACGGTATTTATATGGTTACTCCAGTTCAGTTCCAGGTCAATGGTAACCCCTAGTATGTTGATAGTGGGGGATTCAGCGATGGTAATGCCGTTGAATGTCAAGGGGAGATGGTTAGATTCTCTCTTATTGGAGATGGTCATTGCCTGGCACTTGTGTGGCGCGAATGTTACTTGCCACTTATCAGCCCAAGCCTGGATATTGTCCAGGTCTTGCTGCATTTCTACACGGACTGCTTCAGTATCTGAGGAGTCGTGAATGGTGCTGAACATTGTGCAATCATCAGCGAACATCCCCACTTCTGACCTTATGAAGGAAGGTAGGTCATACATTTAGACACACTGTAGAGCAGCATTTAACAGCCCATGTCTGTGTCTGACAACCTAAGTATGGCAGCAGTGCAGACGGAAGAGTGTTGGGGGCGCGGGGCAGGCAGTGGTGGGGTGAGGACACAAGTAATGTTTCCAGACGAGATCACTGACCTGATTCTTTCCAGCATGCTCCATCACCTTCTCATACACAATCTCGTTCATAATCTGGAAACGTTTGATGGCTTTTTTTTCTGTGATCCCAACATACGTCTGCTCCAATGGGACAGGACGGAAACTGGGGCGAAAGACATGATGAGGTGAGTATTCCACCTCAGGAATGCACAATCTGCCACAAAGAGTATACTTTCCACTTTTGCCCACCACCTTATGATGACTGGCACTTTGCATCAGCATTCTGACCACTCCCCACAACCACAACCCTTTACAAGAAGTGCGGAGCTAATTGGACAGTTCTTAGCAAAATAACACATGCAGCGTGCCACAACTAATCCACATCAGTTACAGCTTCGGAATGCAATTTAGACTGAGAAAAAGTATCCAGTTTCTTCATACTAAGTCCAAAAACTCATCATTAAATTGATTCTATCACCGTGTAAACACAAGGCACAAACCAGGACCCAACATGAATTACCTATTGTCGAAGTAGAAAAGACCTTTGGCTGGATCAACTCGCAGAAGAGTAGCAACATCCTCATAGTTGGGCAGCGTGGCACTCAACCCAACCAATCGCACATCTTCTTGAGTCATCTCAATATTCCTAATTGTCCTGGCAACCAATGCCTCTAGTACTGGACCACGATCATCATGCAGGAGGTGAATTTCGTCCTGAGGAGGCACAGTTAGGGAGTAAGCAGCTTGTGGCAAGTCTACAAAGCAAAATAAAGCAATAGCACTAGGAGGCTGTTTGTCTGCTGCTCGGAGGGATGTCAATGCCAGGGAGAGAAACATCTATTTATTGTGTCTAGTGTCAGCATCAAGCACTCCCAGGTCAGGTATGGCAGTAAAATGCAACAAAAAGCTGTTTACTTTGCTCTACCAATGTGCTTCAGCTTCCACCTTTACAGGGTCAGCGCTATAAGCAACATTTTTGACTCGTCACCCTGGAACCTCAGAGCTGGATTAATTGAGGCAGTACGTTCTGTGATTCATGCCAAGTGAGAACTGGAATATACACCTAAAATGGGGAAAGATCATACAGGTCCTGCACTCATTTGTGTACTTACAATTATCATGAGTCGCACGATCTGCGTGTAGGTGCGCTCTCCTCCCTTGCGAGTGATGATGTCCCACTTCTCTGGGGTGCACACTATCACCTGGGTTGCAGTGATTTCCTCTTTACACAGTTGATGGTCCCCTGTCAGCTCTGCAACACTGATACCATAACTAGCTAAACGCTGCAAAGAGAAACAAAAAACAGCGCTGCTACATCAGGTCAAAAAAGTTATCAACTAAAACCAGAGTATCATAGCCAATTCAAGTGGGACACCTGAAGTGAATCCACTCTCACCATGCCGAAAGGTACAGAGCAGACACTTCCTTCTGCAGATGCCCTCCCAATGACCCAGCCAGTGCGTCCCTGAAATAGCTTGGCCATACATACGAGGGAGACTGTAGACCTGATCCCACACCGTGAACTGCTTTTTACAGTCAATCATTTTGCGACTGAGAAATGCAGCCGTCAAATTATGCACAGCAAGCCTCCAGAGAGTGAAATCAGATGGTGACCAGTTCACTGTGGGGAGGTTGTGTTGGTTTACGTACAAACATACGAATTAGGAGCAGAAGTAGGCCATTTGGCCCCTCTAGCCTGCTCAGCCATTCAATAAGATCATGGCTGATCTGATTGTGTTTCGAATTCCACACTCCCATCTACTGCTGATAACCTTTGATTCCTTTGCCTAACAAGAATCTAGTTACCCCCACCTTAAAATGATTCAATGACCCTGCCTCTCCCACCTTCTGAGGCACAGAGTTCCGAAGTCACACAACCCTCTCAGAGAATAAAATTCTCCTCATCTCTTTCCTAAAGGGGCAACCCCCAATTTTAAAACAGTGCCCCCTAGTTCTGGACTCCCCCAACAAAAGGAAATATCCTTTCCACATCCACCTTGTTTAGGGGTCTCAGACGCCAGGAGAGCTCCAAATAGTGAAATGGTTTATTTTCTATCTACCTAAACAGGCAGGCAGGCAGGATCTCATCTGAAGAAGGCACGTCCCTCACTGCTGTACTGGAGTGTCAGCTTAGATAATCTTTTTGCATGTCTCAGGAGTGGTGCTTAAACCCAACAAGTGGTAACAGTGTTACATCCGAGCCAAGGCTAACACTAAAACAAGACAAGCTGGCTTTAATGTGCCCCTAAGGTAAACTGTTATTCATGGCAGAGGATCACACATGAAAAACTTCTAATTAGAACCATAGAAAAGTTACTGCACAGAAAGAGGCCATTCAGCCAATCTTGTCTGCGCCAGCTAAAAAATCTAGCTGCCCAATCTAATCAGGCGCTCCTGGTCCAATGCCTTGCAGGTTACAGCACTTCAGGTACAGGTCCAGATACCTTTTCAATGAGCTGAGGGTTTCTGCTCAATGCATCAATCTGGGCAGTGTATTCAAGACACCCAACACCCTCTGGGTGAAAAACCTCTTCCTTATGTCCCCTCTAATCCTTCTACCAATCACCTTAAATCTGTGCCCCCTGGTAACTGACCTCTCCGCTAGGGGAAATAAGTTATTCCTGATTGGGGGCGGCTGTTTGAGGGTAAATCAACATCTGACATGTGGGAGTCTTTCAAACGTCAGTTGATTGGAATCCAGGACCAGCATGTTCCTGTGAGGAAGTAGGATAAGTTTGGCAAGTTTCGGGAACCTTGGATAACGCGGGATATTGTGAGCCTCGCCAAAAAGAAAAAGGAAGCATTCTTAAGGGCTGGAAGGCTAGAAACAGACGAATCCCTTGAGGAATATAAAGACAGTAAAAAGGAACTTAAGCAAGGAGTCAGGAGAGCTAAAAAGGGTTATGAGAAGTCATTGGCAAACAGGATTAAGGAGAATCCCAAGGCTTTTTATACGTATATAAAGAGCAAGAGGGTAACCAGGGAAAGGGTTGGCCCACTCAAGGACAGAGAAGGGAATCTATGTGTAGAGCCAGAGGAAATGGGCGAGGTACTAAATGAGTACTTTGCATCAGTATTCACCAAGGAGAAGGACTTGGTGGTTGATGAGCCGAGGGAAGGGAGTGTAGATAGTCTCAGTCATCTCATTATCAAAAAGGTGGTGGTGTTGGGTGTCTTACAAAGCATTAAGGTAGATAAGTCCCCAGGGCCTGATGGGATCTACCCCAGAATACTGAGGGAGGCAAGGGAAGAAATTGCTGGGGCCTTGACAGAAATCTTTGTATCCTCATTGGCTACAGGTGAGGTCCCAGAGGACTGGAGAATAGCCAATGTTGTGTCTTTGTTTAAGAAGGGTGGCAAGGATAATCCAGGAAATTATAGGCCGGGGAGCCTTATGTCAGTGGTCGGAAAATTATGAGAGAGGATTCTTCGGGACAGAATTTACTCCCATTTGGAAACAAATGGACTTATTAGCGAGAGGCAGCATGGTTTTGGGAAGGGGAGGTCGTGTCTCACTAATTTGATTGAGTTTTTTGAGGAAGTGACAAAGATGATTGATGAAGGAAGGGCGGTGGATGTTGTCTATATGGACTTCAGTAAAGCCTTTGACAAGGTCCCTCATGGCAGACTGATACAAAAGGTGAAGTCACATGGGATCAGAAGGGAGCTGGCAAGATGGATACAGAACTGGCTCGGTCATAGAAGACAGAGGGTAGCAGTGGAAGAATGCTTTTCTGAATGGAGGGATGTGACTAGTGGTGTTCCGCAGGGATCAGTGCTGGGACCTTTGCTGTTTGTAGTATATATAAATGATTTGGAGGAAAATGTAGCTGGTCTGATTAGTAAGTTTGCAGATGACACAAAGGTTGGTGGAGTTGCAGACAGTGATGAGGATTGTCAGAGGATACAGCAGGAAATAGATCGGTTGGAGACTTGGGCGGAGAAATGGCAGATGGAGTTTAATCCGGATAAATGTGAGGTAATGCATTTTGGAAGGTCGAATGCAGGTGGGAAGTATACAGTAAATGGCAGAACCCTTAGGAGTATTGACAGGCAGAGAGATCTGGGCGTACAGGTCCACAGGTCACTGAAAGTGGCAACGCAGGTGGATAAGGTAGTCAAGAAGGCATACGGCATGCTTGCCTTCATCAGTCGGGGCATAGAGTATAAAAATTGGCAAGTCATGCTGCAGCTCTACAGAACTTTAGTCAGGCCACACTTAGAATATTGCGTGCAATTCTGGTCGCCACACTACCAGAAGGACGTGGAGGCTTTGGAGAGGGTACAGAAGAGGTTTACCAGGATGTTGCCTGGTCTGGAGGGCAGTAGCTATGAGGAGAGGTTGGATAAACTCGAATTGTTTTCACTGGAACGACGGAGGTGGAGGGGCTACATGATAGAGGTTTACAAAGTTATGAGCGGCATGGACAGAGTGGATAGTCAGAAGCTTTCTCCCAGGGTGGAAGAGTCAGTTACTAGGGAACATAGGTTTAAGGTGAGAGGGGCAAAGTTTAGAGGGGATGTGCGAGGCAAGTTCTTCACACAGAGGGTGGCGAGTGCCTGGAACTTGTTGCCGGGGGAGGTGGTGGAAGCAGGTACCATAGAGACGTTTAAGAGGCATCTTGACAAATACACGAATTGGATGGGAATAGAGGGATACGGACCCCGGAAGTGCAGAAGGTTTTAGTTTAGGCAGGCATCAAGATCGGCGCAGGCTTGGAGGGCTGAATGGCCTGTTCCTGTGCTGTACTGTTCTTTGTACTCTATTTAGATCCCTCATAATTTTGTGCCCCTCAATTCAGTTACCCTTCAGCTTGCTCTGTTCTAAGGAAAACAACCCTGGTCTATCCACTCTTTCCTCATAGCTGCATTTTTCAAGCCTTGGCAACATTCGTGTAAATCTCCCCTGTACTCTCCCCAGAGCAATTATGTCCTTCTTGTAGTGTGACCAGAACTGTACGCAATACTCCAGCTGTGGCCTAAACAGCGTTTTATACAGTCCCAGCATTACATCCATGCTTTTGTGTTCTATACCTCAGCCAATAAAGGAAAGCATTCCATAGACCTTCTTCACCACTCTTATCTACCTGTCCTGCCACCTTTATGGAGCTGTGGACATGCACTCCAAGGTCTCTCACTTCCTCTGTCCCTCTCAATATCCTCCTGTTTTGTTGTGTATTCCCTCGCTTTGTTTGCCCTCCCCAAATGCATAACCTAACACTTCTCCGGACTGAATTCCATTTGCCACTTTTTTGCCCACTCAACCAAACCATTGATATCTATCTGGAGTCTACAGCTATCTTCTTAGCTATCAACTGCATGGCCAATTTTTGTGTCATGTACAAATTTCCCAATCATGCTCATCACATTTAAGTCCAAATCATTAAAATATACCACAAACAGTAAAAGTTTGTGTTCTGTGGAACGCCATTGAAAACTGCCTTTCATTCACAAAAACATCCGTCGACCATTACCCTTTGTTTCCTAGCACCGAGCCAATTTTAGATCCAACTTGCCACATTCTCCTGTATCACATGGGCTTTTATTTTTCTGACCTGTCTGCCATGTTGGACCTTATCAAATGCCTTACTAAAATCCACGTAGACAACATCCACTGCAATACCCTCTTCAATCCTCCTTGTTACTTCCTCAAAAAGTTACATTAAGTTAGTAAGACACGACCTTCCTTTAACAAATCCATGATGACTATCCCTGATTGATCGTGCTTTTCCAAGTGACAGTTTATCCTATCTCTCAGAATTGATTTGAATAATTTGCACGCCACTTAGGTCAGACTGACAGGCCGATAATGATTTGGTCTACCCCTCGTACCCTTTTTAAACAATGGTACAATGTTCGCAGACCTCCAATCCTCTGGGGCCTCGCCTGTACCTAGTGAGGATTTGAAAATGATCCTCAGAGCATCTACTATTTCCTTCCTGGCTTCCTTTAACAGCCTGGGATACAATCCATCCTGCCCTGGTGATTTATCCACTTTCAAGGATGTCAGACCCTCTAGTACTTCCTCTCTCATTATGCTTATCTAATATTTCACACTACTCCTCTTCAACTACAAGTCTGCATCATCCCCTCTCCATTGTGAAGACAGAGACAAAGTACTAATTCAGAACTCTGCCTGCATCTTCTGCATCCATGCATAAGTTACCTTGTACATCTCTGAAAGGCCCTGCCCTTTCCTTCGTTATCCTCTTAATGGTCTGGTCAAACATCTTTTGGTTTACCTTAATTTTACCTGCCGATATTTTGCATGTCCTCGCTTTGCTTTCCTAATTTCTTTTTTCACTTCACCCCTGCACTTTCTATACTCTTCTAGGCATTATAAAGTATTAAGCTTTTTGTGACTGTCACAAGCTTTCTTTTTCTGCTTTATCTTACCCTGTCTGCTTCTCGATAACCAGGGGGCTCCAGATTTGGCAGTACCACCCTTTTTCTTTGTGGGGAAATGTCGACACTGTGCCTGTAGATTCTCGCTTTTGAGTGCCTCCCACTGGTATGCTTCTGATTTTTCTTCAAGTAGCTGCATCCAGTCCACTTTCGCCAGGTCACCTCTCAGCTTCGTAAAATTTGCCTTCCCCAATTTAGAACTTTTACTCCTGTCTTTGTCCTTTTCCATAATAATGCTAAATCTTACTGTATTATGGTCACTATCTCCAAAATGGTTACCCCCGCTACTTAATCCATTGCCCAGTTTATTTCCGAAGACTAAATCTGGAACTGTGTCCACTCTTAGTGGGCTTGTTATGTGCTCGCTAAAAAAGTTCTCTTGAATGCAGTTCAAGAATCTTGTGGCTTCTGTGCCCTTCACACTGTTTGCCTCCCAGTTGAAATGAGGGTAGTGAAAATCCCCAACTATTATTGCACTCAGAAATTTGCCTACATATTTGTTCTAACTCCCTCCCACTATTTGGGGGTCTATAGTACATTCCTAGAAGTGTGGCTGCCCTTTTATATTTCTGAGCTCAACCATATGGCCTCATTTGATGATTCATTTAGCATCAATTGTATAAGTCCATGCCACAAACTCCACCCCTCCTCAGATACTTTCTCAGACTGAACCAGACATTGCACAGTCTCATTGAAGTGAAATTCCATATACTATTCATGACCAAGACTGTTTACTTCCACCACCAGAATACCTCACTTCACCCAGAACTGCCACTGAAACCTATTAACTACACTTGCTACCTCTAAACTTCATTTTCAACTGTACTCCTCACTGGCCTCTTACCTTTCACCCAAATTGATCAAAGCTCCATTGCCCACATCCTATCCCGCGCCAAGTCGACAAAACTGTCATTTTCAATCTCAACCATGCTGATTTCAGCCAATCCCTGTTCCCTCATCTCCATCAACTGGAAATCCTCTTTTGTTGCAAATGTCACTATGGCCTCACCCACCCTGTCTCTCTAGTTTCTTCCAGTCCTTTACCTCAGTTCATGCCTTTATTCCTCAGGTCTTGGGCCAGGGATAATGCATTGCTCAGGAACCAATGAATAGAGGAAAATCAGACCAGTATGGGAACACAATCTTAAGAGTGCTCACTCAATATTCCATCCTCTAATTTAAAGAGAGGAAATTGAATGGGCTCCATTATGGCCATCTATTCTGTCCCACCCAATTTCACTGTATTCACAGCACTTAATTCTATAACTACAGGCTTAGGACCAAGAGAATTGACCAAACCTGTTTTTATTCATTCATGTAGGATATAGACGCCGCTGGCAAGGCAGGCATTTATTGCCCATCCCCAACTGCCCTCAAGAAAATGATGGTGGTGAGCCACTTTCTTGAACCACTGCAGTTGTGTGTGCTGAGTTTTTGTTTTGTCATGAGTTTGATACACCCGAGCGGCCTGTTAGTCTCATTTCAGACAGTAGTTAAGAGGCAACCATGCTGGTGCAGGACTGGAGCCACATATAGGCCAGACCAGGTAAGGACGGCAGGTTTCCTTCCCTAAATGGCATTAGTGAACCAGTTGGGTTTTTCATGCTCACCATTATAGTTACTCGCTTTTTATTCCAATATTTTTGTTTATTTAATTAACTGATTCAAAATCACAAAGTGCCGTGGTGAGATTTGAACTCAGTTCTCTGGATGAGTCGTCCAGGCCTCTGGAAACAAGCTTTGCAACATGACTACTGTGCAAAGGTACCATAATAATACTTGATGCGTAACAAACTCTGCATCTGTCACAGATGCAGATACTATTGCTGCTACCAAGCTAATCTGAAGACTGTGCCAAGTGTATGATGGTTTGTGTGTCCACCCTTACCTTACTGAAACTGCCTACCATCTCCTGAACCAGAGACCTCATGGGCGCAATGTAAATAATCTTGAAATCGTCAACATTGATGGTTCCATCCAGGTTAATGTGCTTCCCAATCTCACGCAACATGCACATCAGAGCCACGTTTGTCTTTCCAGCACCCTAGAGGTAGGAGGAAAAAAATAATTTACATGAAGAATTAACAGCAGTCACTCCCAGCTGAGCTACATAAAAAAGTAAAAAGTATCCTTTACAGTGGAGTACACAGTGCAATAGATTTATGGTTTCAGTTAGTGCCTACTCACAGTGGGAGCACACAGTAGCAGGTTTTCATCAGTTTCCATGGCTGCTTTACATAGCTTACTCTGAATCCGATTCAGTGTTTTAAAACCTTCAAATGCTGCTTGTGTGTATTTAGGCATCTTCTCTATGGATATCAGTTGCTACAGGATAAGAAAAAGGATTCAGAATAATTTGGGATTTAAACACAGCAACACCAATATCACAGTCTCATTGGTTGTTGAGCATTCTCTTTAATATATAGGTCAAATATACACTTAGCCAGAGTGCATTAATCCTGTATAGTAATGAATATGACTCCACCAAGCACAGGTAAACATATAAACAGAACACAAGAAAGTGTAGATGCTGAAAATATGAAACAAAACAAAGTGCAGGAAACAGTCAGATTAGGCAACAGCTGTGAACAGGTGGGAAGAGTTCCAGACAGGGATTCATGCTGACAAAGGGTCCACACGCAAAGTGTGAATTCATCTCCTGTTTGCACAGATGCTGCCTAACAGAGTGTTTCCAGCATTTCAGGCAAATATATGACAGGACAACCTCATTCAATAAGCCATGTTTACAACAGCTGCGAGAGGGACACCTTAACCAGACATGAAATTATCACAAGAAGCTCTCAGTTATTCCATCAGGTCAATGTTGGCAGAAGCCCGGTATGAGTACTCATTCTGCACCAGGATGGGAAGCATTCAAATTGTTCAGGAGGCATTGCACGTGCCTTACTTTTGGAATTACTAAATGCACTCAGAATCCGGCAGAGAAAAGACAGGCGAGTATTTCAGATAATGATTGACCTGAGATGCACTTCAGCAGTTTCAGCTGTAAATTAACATTTCCAGCACTGTTATCAGAATAAGCCAACTATAGATTGTTTAACAAGCATCAGTGAAATTCAGCAGCTGATTATAAACTGATATTGACACACAAGCTCTATGACAATCAAGCAAGGACTTCACACCAGTCCCTCACCTCATCGGAACTGAAGGGCTTGGGTTTAAGAGCTGGCACGTGCACCTCCTCGTACCCTTTGCGCTGCTTGCGGAATGAGCCATCTGGTAGCTGGCATCGCTTGTTTGCCATCAGATGACTCCCCTGTGCAAAGGCCAGATCCTCCAAATCCAGAACCTGTCTGGGAGTCAGAACCTAAAAGAGCAAACAGAGCCTTAAACAACAGGAACCGCAAAATGAACATTGTACGAGGAAATGTTTACTGCCTCAGAAATGAGTTCTCCTCCACACCCATAACAAAACATGGTACAAAGCTTCCAAACTTCGACTGGCCATAGAGAATTTTTGTTTTATTGCAGTCAGGAAAACAGTAGATTCAGCAGACAGCCCAAGACTCCACTTTATATCACACACTGGTTACAACAACTTGAACAACTGCGAATCTATTTCCCATGTTCTTCCTCAGAGCTCTGCATTGTCCCTGCGACATCGAAAGGCCAATAACTCCACCAATGTCAAACATGAATCCACAGCGTATGTGAATAAAAAACACTTTGAACATTACATTTACATTGCTTCAAGTACCAGGCACTGGCCCAAAGAATCAATGAGTCCTGCTGTAAACCTACTGGAGGTATCCACCTCAATGCTGCATCCTGAGGTTCTGTGTATTGACAAGTTGACTTACTGAGGTCGCCTGCATGTCTGCCACACACGCCATTCATGTTGCCTTTTTTTTTGAGGATACATATAAATTCCTTTGATTTTTCTCTCTCGAATGCAGCAAGGAACTACTTGAACCCATTTCTGCTGGCAGGTTCAGTGGCAGACCTAGTAGCTTTTTTTTTTTTTAAAACACCAGTAATATTAAATGAGTGGAATCAAGGTTCCTTTTGATTTCTCTTTTCACTCCTAAATTCTTTTTCAACTTGTCTGCTCTGATAGTTCCATTTACAGTCTGATATCTCACAGAATGGCCATTCTTCGTCAACTAATCTCAATCCCATTCTAAATCAGGGCATCACCAAGGCAGTGTGAGTCATTACAGTACAGCAATCAAGAACAGAAAATCCCAGTGAAATCTTTATTCTCCTTCTCCCTGGCTTGAGACAAAGCATTGTGCCATCCTGACCTCAGACGTAGGGTCAGCTGAAGATGTTTTCAATTTGCTGTAACACACACTGCACCCCACACTAAATTTTAAAACACTTCATCCCATTTTTACAAGCTACAGATCTTGCTTCACAAGCTGATCACTGATCTCTCTGTCATCTGCCTTCACTTCATTTTCTAGGATACATCACTACTATTGCTTTTAAAGACACCAACATTCAATTTTCAACCAGTCTAACCTCTCCTTCTCGATCGATATCCATTGCTTCAAGGTCTGTATCCACACGGGACTGACGAACTCGTTCTCTACGAGACCTTTCTTCCTACAAGGAGAATTTTTTTTTTTTGATGAACATGATAGAATTTTCAATCAGTTTCCAGTTTGTAAAATTGCAGATGGTGAGGACGGATATGTTTTACGATTATTCTGCACCTTACCCGAATTATGTCTTCTTTTTCAGTCTCCTGAAGTTTGTAGAGAACCTTGGAAAGCTCTGTGTCTGCCTCCATCTTATTCTGAATTCTCTCCTTCTCTGCCTCACTCTGAGCACTGGCCAACAGTGTGCAATACAAAACTTTCAGGATAAAATAGACGACAGTTAGCGCGCGAGGAAAAACAAGTTGTGAAAATGTAAACAACATTTGTACGACTGAGGGAAAGGACATGCTACCATTCCTACTTTGTACCTATAAGTAAATGCCTCTCAAATGGTGAAACTCATAACCAGTTCAGCCATGAGTTCCTCTACTTCACACAGTCTCTCATGAAAGGAGACATCTCATAAGAATGCCCAGTGGCAAAATCAAGCACTCCAGTCAGAGGAAACAGGAAGGCACAGCTCACGGAGTACAGAGTACTGCTGCTGAGTACAGACTAGTGGAAGAGTTCTTTTTTCCTGAGAGAGAATTTAATTCTTAAGGTGGAAGCATATTTATTCTGCTGAATGGAGGACTTAGTATCAGAATCACATGCTGATGGTTCTCTCCACTCTGCCTTAATGTGGCTGTCCAAGAGAATGCCTTTTTGCCCTGCCCAGGCTCAATATAAACAATAATGGATACGTGTTAGATCTAATCATCCATACACACACACATATATTCAACTCACTCATCATGCGATGCTGCCTTAGGATCTTGATGAAGTCAAAAGTGTTGAAGCCAAGAAGCAAAACAAGCTGATTCTCACACTCTCTGTCATCACCAGCTGTCTGATGAGGAAAAAAAAACAAGGCTTAAAATGAAACACAATGAGTAAAAAAAACTGCACGCAACTTTTGCGACATTATTAAGTGAGCGTTTTATACCTAAATTAGCCAAAAATGTTAAAAAGGGCAACAAGTACAAAAGGGAAGTAGTATGACGGGATATATTCAAATCATTGGGTAGGCTGGAGTTAGAATATGGTGTCAACTTCTGGCCACCCTGGTATTGGCTCACCTTTAGAATATCCAGAACCTCATCAGCTTTCTTCTGCGACATGATAGCATCGTCATAGAAGCGGCTAAGCTGCCTCTGGAGCCAGAAGGCATCAATGTCCCGGGGATGCAAATCTTTCTTCTTTGCACTTAGCACGTCTCCAGCAGCACCGAGCTAAAACACAGAAAAGTAGCATTTCTTTCACTGAAGGGCTCAGTAAATATTCAGTGCAACACACAAGATACTAATAACCACACTGAAATTTTAATTTAATCACCTACAATTTTAGCTCGGTCAGACCACTCTTGTTGGTGGTGCTCTCCACTTGTAGCGATTACTATACTTTAGTGCATTGGGCTGACCCACTGTCGCTCTATTGCTTCAGTTGAAATAGTCCTGTCTCTGATAAAATAAGTATTTTCTTCCAATATTGGCTACGTTCTCTTATCAAGCAGCCATTCTCGTGTTCACAACACACCAGTATTTATGCCAGGACTTACATTCGCAGAAAGTGTACAGCTGATATCTGCTTCCTCGCCTTCTGTGTCTTCATCTGATGCTTCTTCACGCACTTCACCAAATGCATCCTCATCTCCCTCCTGAAATAGGATTGGACATTAAGTAGCAAACTTAAGGAGCAAAAGGAAGTAAAAACAAACACACTCCACAGATACCCTCATTTTTTACAAATCTCTCCTTCACAGAACCTACCAAGCAGGTAACATCTTGCTGTAAAAATAACCAAAGATGGTGGAGTAGGATGGCTGATCAATAATTACTCCAACCACATGCAGCAGATAAGACCACCCATGTGTGAATGCCAGGTGACCCACACTTAATTGTAAACATGTGCAACCTCCAATATATAATGGCATGGTTCAGCTCACCCTCGCATTCAGGAACTGAGTTCCTGATCACAGTCACAATGCTGGACACACTAATCTACAAACAGTTTCAGTGACTTGGAAAATATTTGTGAGGTTGCTTCACTCACCTCTTCGTCAGACTCAAACTGTACATTGACTCCATATGTCTCATCAATGTTGTCATCTGAAAGAGGAGCGTGTACTGTTAATGTCTAACACCTTAAACCAGTTTCCCTCAGACATTACTGTTTTATCAAGGCAACCTGGGGAGCAGGGACCGGAATAGGGGTTGAGGGGAAGCACATAGGACAAGGGAGAAAGGGTCTATGGATATAATGGGATTTGCTGCCAGTTACAGAACAGAAACTTATGAACACATTAAGGCTGTGTCTCTCCTATTGTTGCTTCACTGGTGGTTAAATCTTTAACATTTTAGTACCAACCTGAGATATATGCAATTGATTTAAACTTGGTACGTAGGCATGAAGACAATTGGTCCAGCCCCAAGGGCCACATGTGGCAGCCTAACAGATATAGCATGTTACTCAAAAGGAAAACAGCACTCGCATTACAGAAAAAATTATTATGCAGCAACAGAATTAGATGCTAATAAGTTAACAAATATGGAAATGAAATGCCCCAAAGGACTCCCTTGGGGCAGAAGGCCCAGGGACTCCAGTTTGAGAGAACAACACATCAACTACTCCAAACAGGCAGCCATAGGAAGAAAGGTCCCGTAACACATAACATGAATGGCTATTCTTAAAATTAAAAAGCAAATAGATCTACATAATCAACAGGGCTGTGATGGGAGACCATCCTTCAAGTAACACTCTTCCCAAATACAGGGAAAAACAAAACTCCTCACAGAGGCCTCACACTTGTTCAAACTGCTGTCTATACTGTGATTTTGACAGAAATATGAAATGGAAGGCACTGTTTCATGTACTGAAGGAGACAAATATTTTAATATATCAGGACTGGGGGGCAGGGGTGAGTGAAGATAACAGACGACCCATAACAAACAGTACTTTGTTGGGATTTCATTGACCGACAGATGTGGCAATAATTAAAAGATGCAGTGCTTCCCTTCTCCATTCTAACCCCGTAAAGTTGGTCCTGCATACCCATATTCTGAACCTCTTTGTCTCCTCCATAGTCGCTGATTTTCTTTCCCAGATTTACCAGCACGTGGTAGCGAGTATCCTCCAACTGTCCCAGGAGCATTTCGATCTCCTTCCGTCGCTCTTTGTCGCGTAGTTTATCATTTTTCAGCACAGCAAGGACCTCATCTGCCGCTCCACAGAGAATATCACGCGGCTGGAAAAGAAAACCCGGTCAATACATAAAGAATACAACCTGCTGCATATCTGAAGGATACATCATGGATACAACAGAGCTCTCAGTCTCTGTAACAAATCTGTTTGCTTCTTCCACCTCCACACATTGATCAATTATTGTTCACCCCGTCTCTTACACATGCACACGTGGCACCGACAAGTCAAGCAATTTGGAACAGGCTAAATGAGCAAGGGCGACAGAAGCCAAAAAAAGGGAAGTGAACCAACTTTGGTTAAGCCTGGGGTACAGAATAGGCAAAATTCAAAATAATCCCAAGGAAGGCTAATGCTTACGAGTAGAAGTACTGAAATATGTACATTCCAGAATATAGTCAATCAAAATGGGAGCGATTCCCTGAGAATTATTTTATGTCCTGTCTCTATGATCTAACAGATTTTGAAGATAATAAAATTAAGCTTTCTGCAGCAGCATAGCTGTCTGGGCTATGTATTTACTGGAATCTCATACCTGGTCACCAAGTGCAGCCTGAATGAAGCTGAGCAGCACCTCGTAGGTTTCTCTGGTCTCCTTTGTTTTAGGTTTGTACACAATTCCAACCATTTCATCAATGCCCTCCGACAGCAACGTGTATCCTTTCATTTTATTCATGTCATGTCGATCTTCATCACGCTTTCTCCTCCTGTGTGACAGAGGACCCAAACATTTTAACAACAAACAGACCAAGAAATTAAAACAGGAATCTACATTTAAACCGAACACAACTATATGTTCTTTGAAACCATCTAGCTAACAGGGTAGGGCAAGATGGCCAAGCAATCTGATGAGAAACTTTCTCCTCTGCACCAAATGGAAAGCTAAAAAAGACTGAAATCTGCCAGACTCAACTGCAAACCTCCCTCAACTGTTTGCCACATATATTTGTAAGTGGATTGCTCATGGCAAATACACTTTTATACAAAAAGTGCTGTTATGCCAGATAAAGAAAAAAAGTGGCATTTATAGAGCATCTTAGCACACATCTGAAAATGGCCCCAGAGCACTTAATATCCAGAAAAATACTTTATGAAGCATGGTCACCATTGCTATGGAGGGAAATGCAGCAGCCAATTTGCAGAAAGCAAGAATTTAAAAACAAAGAAAAGGGATGAATGGCCAGATAATATGATTTTTGCTCTGAACCTCCAAGATTCTTTTGCATTTGGAGCAAAGTGTAATCTCTGGAATGTGGTGGATTGAAAGGCTGAATGTGTGCTTAGAAACAACAACAAGCAACAATCCTGTATACAAATCAATGCTAGTGGATGGTCCATGACGTTGCTTACAGTAAGTGCATTTCCTCTGTCGTAATGTATTGTTCCAGTAAGGTGGATCCATGAGGTGTAACTGTTAAATTAATATAACCTCAGATCTCATATTAATTGTTGTTGCATCCAATAATCAAATTTATTTGAAAGCATTAAAGATACTGAATTTCTTCAAACAAAAATATTTCTAGTCCTTCACATTGACCAATACTTACAGTATATTTTTCTGTATTTAACCAAATACGTGTTATTGCTCCAAATGAATACTTTCAGCATCCAAAAATGCTTTTGTTTTTGGATTATTTGTATAACAATGTACCCAATTCCAAATAAACTATGATGCTGGAAATACATGTCGTCCTTACTTTGCTCGTCTCTCCTCCTGCAACTGTGGTTTTGTTCTCTGAGCTTTGTCTCCCATTCGGGACCCTTCCAGCTTTCCAACCAATGACAATACCTCTCCTGTGGGCTCATCTCGCCTTGTGCGGTCTATCAGCGAACGATCTGCTTGTAATACAAGGTTGGAGTTCTGCAATAAGAGGAAAGGAATTAATGCAAGAACGCAATTTTATCTTGATGTACAGTAACTTACAAAATTGTAGCCAATAAACAGCAACTGCACTTGCATATAAAGCTGTACAAAATTCACAATCCTCGAGCAAGGTTGGGTATTATTCGAAACTTCTCCCCAGCCCCTCCCAAATTACAAAATAAAATCCAAGATAAGTGGTTCAAGGTCAATTGACATTTTCAAAAAGGAGTTGCATTCATATTAGTTAAGAAACAGAACTGAAGGTTATAGATATATTTTGTATAGATATATTTTGAAGGATGCTGTAGGGTACAGAGGGACATAGATCGGCTGCAGAGCTGGGCTGAGATATGGCAAATGGAGTTTAATGCGGAAAAGTATGAGGTGATTCACTTCGGAAGGAGTAACAGGAATGCAGAGTACTGGGCTAATGGGAAGATTCTTGGTAGTGTAGATGAACAGAGAGATCTTGGTGTCCAGGTACATAAATCCCTGAAAGTTGCCACCCAGGTTAATAGGGCTGTTAAGAAGGCATATGGTGTGTTAGCTTTTATTAGTCGGGGGATCAAGTTTCGGAGCCACGAGGTCATGCTGCAGCTGTACAAAACTCTGGTGAGACCGCACCTGGAGTATTGCGTGCAGTTCTGGTCACCGCATTATAGGAAGGATGTGGAAGCTTTGGAAAGGGTGCAGAGGAGATTTACTAGGATGTTGCCTGGTATGGAGGGAAGGTCTTACGAGGAAAGGCTGAGGGACTTGAGGTTGTTTTCGTTGGAGAGAAGGAGGAGGAGAGGTGACTTAATAGAGACATACAAGATAATCAGAGGGTTAGATAAGGTGGATAGTGAGAGTCTTTTTCCTCGGATGGTGATGGCAAACACGAGGGGACATAGCTTTAAGTTGAGGGGTGATAGATATAGGACAGATGTTAGAGGTAGTTTCTTTACTCAGAGAGTAGTATGGGCGTGGAACGCCCTGCCTGCAACAGTAGTCGACTCTCCAACTTTAAGGGCATTTAAGTGGTCATTGGATAGACATATGGATGAAAATGGAATAGTGTAGGTCAGATGGTTTCACAGGTCGGCACAACATCGAGGGCCGAAGGGCCTGTACTGCGCTGTAATGTTCTAATTCTAAATTCTAATTTTAAAATGCTTTTTGTCTTTGGAGGGGATAGGGTACAAATATTGTGCTCCTTAAAGTAGGGGACCAACAAGACCTGTGGGAGAGAAGTCGACAATAGAATAATTGCAAGGAATCAGGATGAAGTGATATTTAATGGCCTGAATATCCATTTCTTGCCCTGAATGCTCTTAAAATTTCAACAAAAATAAGGATTCCAAACACGTAAAGCGGAGTGTGAAATATTAGATATGACAAGGATGATGAGAGAGGAAGTACTGGAGGGTCTGAAATCCTTGAAAGTGGATAAATCACCATGGCCGAATAGATCATATCCCAGGTTGTTAAAGGAAGCAAGGAAGGAAATCGCGAATGCTCTGAGGATCATCTTTAAATCCTCACTAAACACAGGCGAGGTACCAGAGGAATGGAGGTTTGCAAACATAGTTCCAAAGTTTAAAAAGGGTGCGAGGGATAGGCCAAAGAATTTTAGGCCGGTCAGTCTGACTTCAGTGGTGGGCAAATTACGAGAATCAATTCTGAGAGATAGTATAACTGGTCAGTTAGAAACACACAGATAAATCAGAGATAGTCAGCATGAATTAGTTAAGGGAAGGTCGTGTCTTACTAACTTAATTGAATTTTTTAAGGAAGTAACGAGGAGGATTGTTAAGGGTAGAACAATTGACATTGTAAACATGGATTTTAGTAAGGTCTTTGATAAGGTCCCACATGGCAGACTGGTCAGAAAAGTCAAAGCTCATGGGATATAGGGGAATGTGACGAGTTGAATCCAAAATTGGCTCAGAGACAGGAAACATAGGGTAATGTTCGAATTATGTTTTTGCAAACAAAAGGTCGTTTTCAGTGGCATTCCACAGGGATCAGAGTTGGGTCTCTTTCTGTTTATGGTATATATTAATGATTACGACTTAACTATGGTAGGCATGATTGGGAAATTTGCAGAAGACGCAAAAATTTGCCACAGACTTGATAGTGAAAAGCTGTAGACTCCAGAATCATATCAATGGTTTGGTTGAGTGTGCAAAAAAGTGGCAATTGGAATTCAATCCAAAGAACTGTGAGGTAATGCACTTGGGGAGGGCAAACAAAGCAAGGGAATACACAACAAAATGGGAAGATATTGAGAGGGGTAGAGGAAGTGAGAGACCTTGGAGAGGTAGATAAAGTGGTGAATAAGGCATATGGAATACTTTCCTTTATTGGCTGAGCTGCAGAATACAGCAGCAGGAATGTAATGCTGGAGCTATATAAAAGGCTGGTTGGGCCACAGCTGGAGTATTGCATCCAGTTCTGGTCACCACATTACAGGAAGGACATAATTGCTCTGGAGACAGGAGAGCAGATTTACAAAAATGTTGCCAGGGCTTGAAAATTGCAGCTCTGAGGAAAGATTGAATCGGCGAGGGTTGTTTTCCTTAGAACAGAGAAGGCTGAGCGGGTGACTTAATCGAGGTGTACAAAATTATGAGGGGCCGAGACAGACAGGAAGAACTTGTTTCCCCTCGCGGAAAGGTCTATTACCAGAGAGAACAGATTTAAGGTGATTAGTAGAAAGATTAAAGAGGACATGAGGAAAAACCTTTTCACCCAGAGGGTGGTGGGTGTCTGGAATTCACTGCCAGGAGGCAGAAATTCTCAACTCATTTAAAAGGTACCTTGATCTGAAATGTTGTAACCTGCAAAGTTACGGACAGGTGCTGAAAGGTAGGATTAGATTGGGCGGCTATTTTTTTCAGGCAGTGCAGACACGATGGGCTGAATGGCCTCCTTTTGTGTTATAACTTTTCTATCGCTTCTAATTCGCCCCTCGAGTCTGTTCTGCCATTCAGTGAGAACATGGCTAATTTGTGAGCGAATTCCATGGACCCACCTCTGCCCCATATCCCTTAATCTCCTTGCAGAACAAACATCTATTATTCTCAAATGTAAAATTAACAACTGATTAGGCATCCTGAGATTCTCGTGGAGATAGATTCAATCATGACTTTCAAAAGGGAACTGGATAATTATCTGAAAAGAAAAGATTTGCAGGACGACACGCGCCGAGTTGCTTTCACAGATGACCAGTACAGACACGATGGACTGAACGGCCTCCTTCTGCGCAGTACCTATCAATCATTGGCGGGAGTGTTCCAAATATCTAGTAGTCTTTGGGTGCAGAAGTGCTTCCAAACTTCACTCCTCAAAGGTCCGGTTCTGATTTGTACACCATGACCCCATTCCTAAATTCCCCAACCAGCAGAAATAGTTTCTCTCTCCCGACTCCTTTCTATCTTAAACGCTGGAACCAAATCACCCCTCAACCGTTCAAATTGCAGGGGTTAATCTGACAGAGTTCCTTCCGAGCTGACATATGGAACTTTAGACACAGGGTCCCAAACCTACAACCACATCAATGTCCCATCAGCACCAACTCAGTAACTGTTCTCATCCCCAGATCTAGGCCAGGCCTCAGTATAATCCCCGCCAACCTACTCCTCCAATTTACCCCCAGGCAGACCGAACGCGCATCCAATTCCCTCCCGCAACCCTCGGCTTCAAAGCCAGAGCAAGCTTTCCTCAGTAGCAGCCTCACTCACCGCTTTGTACTCATACTGCAGGCTGCGAGCGGTGACATCCGCCATGATGGCTCTGCACTCCTCTTCTCACGGCCGCGCGACGCCGGAACGTGACCTCTGGCAGCGACAGCATCTCCTTCCGGGTGAAAACCGAGCCGTCTCCATGGTGACAGGAGCCCTGCAGTCCTCAGCCGACAACCTGTCACCTTCGTATTTGCTTCTTCGCGAATTGTTGGGTTTTGCGTGGCCGAGGTTGTTCCTTTTACCTTCTGTCGCGGCCATAGAAAGTCGTGTCCCCCTCATGATTGAAATGTGAACAGGTTGCAGCCATTCAGATTCGGAACAGACGGGCTCGCTTGGCCGCCATTTTACGATCATTTGGTCTTGTTGGAGTTGGACTTCTTCTGTGGCTGTTTATTGTGCATCCAGCCCGTTGTGAATCGCACAGATAAGCAATCTGAGTAACATTGCTTGTCTCTGATCAGCCGGAGAGTTGCCTTGCATGCTACCGTTTACTTAAGAGACAAAAGCTTTCATGGCTGCGATGATCTTTTTGTCACCATCCTGTTTACTCCATGTCTTATCAATGTAGTATCAGGCTATCTATCTGACAGTAAAATGGATGGCAGAACCTTCTCCAACTTAAATCTCGAAAAACTACCTGTGTTGTTTGTATCCTGGCTAAAAAATAATTGCAGTCCTGACCTTGCATCTTAATCATTCACCTGCAGGAAGTTTGTTGTGGAGTTCCCCAGGGGTCAGTGTTAGGACCCCTGCTCTTTCTGATATATTTAGATGACCGAGACCTGGGTGCGACATGAAATCCTGTGACATTGATCACAAGTCGTGGGAGTCAGTTGCCAGCGTCTGCCAGAGCTGGCGGACAGCCATAAAGGCAGGGCTAAAGTGTGGCGAGTCGAAGAGACTTAGTAGTTGGCAGGAAAAAAGACAGAGGCGCAAGGAGAGAGCCAACTGGAAAACAGCCCCGACAAACAAATTTCTCTGCAGCACCTGTGGAAGAGCCTGTCACTCTAGAATTGGCCTTTATAGCCACTCCAGGCGCTGCTTCACAAACCACTGACCACCTCCAGGCACTTATCCATTGTCTCTCGAGATAAGGAGGCCAAAGAAGACCTTGGTGTCCAGGGCACAAATTCAAAATATGCGGATGATATGAAACTTGAAAGCATTGTGAACAGTGAAGAGGATGGGGTAGAACTTCAAAAGGACATGGACAGGTTGGTGGAATGGGCAGACATGTGGCACATGAAATTTAATGCGGAGATGCGTGAAGTGATTCATTTTGGTGGAAGAACTTGGAGAGACGCTATAAAATAAAGGGTACAATTCTAAAGGGGGTGTAGGAGCCAAAAAGATATGGGTGTATATATGCATGTCAATGAAGTTGGCACAAACATGATGGGCTGAATGGCCTCCTGTATGGTAACATTTCTGTAATTCTATGATATCTGCTATGCTGATGGTTCCTGTTTGTAATTCATTGGCTATGAAGCACTTTGGAACACCTCAGGTTTTCTTTGGCTTTTCTCTGACTGTTTTCAACCTTTGCTGTCTTGCAACATGAGCCTTGCTATTTACCCACGGGATCTGAGTGTTTTTAAGAGCAGCAAATATGAGATGATCTTTCATATTCTTTTCTTATTCACCCTGTGAGTACAAAGTTTCCCTTCTTTTCGCCTCTGCAGTAGTTTTTAGAGTTTTATATTTTAATGCCTGTTTACTTGCTATCACGTTGACTTCCATTTGTTGCCACCTCTACTGAAAGAACAGATGCAAATCCAAGCCTTGAGATGACTTCATCCATGTTTTGCTAAATTGATTTTGAAGTCTTCGAGGGACAATGTTTTCTAATTTTTGGAAAAATACCAATGGTGACAACTTATTTCTCCACAATGACTTTACTGAAAAAATTACCTGTTGACAAATTAGGTTGAATTGCAACCAGCCTTATGCTTCAAAAATCCATGCCATTGGGAGCTGGGCTGATTTATCAAACCTTTCTGAATTATTCTGAAGAAGATTCTCCCATCGACTTGGGCTGGAGTTGTATATAGGTGTCTTCAACTTGTTATACCACCCCATCACCTAAGTATGTTTACATCTCTTATATTTTGATTTGGTACATGCAATCAAGTTACTAGTGCAAACTGAACAATGTTGACAGATGGTGACTTAACCCTGGAGTAGGCTCAAGCTAATCTTAAAATGAGTTTGTTGATCAGATCAAATAAAACAGACTCTGATAATTGAATGTCATGCAGCTGACAGTTTTATTGAGAACTGGATGTGTACAGATGCATGCCAGCCCAAAAATGTGACAATCAACATAAATACAGCTGAGGAAAATGGCCTGTAGGTCCACAATCTTGATCTGCGTATCCATTGAAAAGGATTTTGATCTGTAATTCGCATTAAAATGCCACTGACTCCAGTAAAATTAATAATCTGTTTTCCCCAGAATTCTTTTGTGTTGTGTTCAAATGTTATAAATAGATTTAAAATTTTAAAGGAATACAAAACACATTCATGTCTAACCTGAGCAATATAATTCACTGTTCATCTAACGGGAAAGCTGATGCTATGATATAACTTTATAAATCATTTAATCTTAAAGTCAGAGTTAACCACAATTGTAATTCCATAATTGGTCTATTCCCTGTGGCATTACTGAAGGATGGAAAATGCAGAATGCATTCTGTTAAGGTGGTAAAACCCAGTAATATTGTTGAAAACACACCAGGTTCTACATGGATGCTGATGACACCCAGCTCCACCTCATCATCATCATCATGATGCTTGTCTGTCACCCAGTATTGGATGAACAGAAATTTCCTCCAGTTAAATATGAGTAAGACTGAAGCCGTTATCTTCAATCTATGCCATGAGATCAGTTTCCGAGCCACAAACTCCATTGCTGTCCCTCACCACTGCCTGAGGCTGAACCAGACTGCCTGGAACCTTGAAGCCTATCTGACCAACTTGAACTTCTGACTCCGTGTTGGCTCTATCACCTTTCACCTCCATAACATTTCCCTTCTCCAAGTGTGCCTCAGGTGGGCTGCTGAAGAAGCCCTGAGACGGACTTTTTTTTTTTTTTGATTGCACCTGCCCTTCCTCTGGATTCAGTCCATAGGGTTGAGAGGGAGATGTGTCTCCAAATCCTACCCAGGCTATGCAGCCATAAAAGAAATGGAGAGGACACCACCCTTAAAGTGCAGCAAATGATCTCATCTGAACTTCACAGTTCGAAGGCTGCATTCCCATCATCTCATTGTTGGAAGGATGCTCATCATTCACTGTCACACGACTTGACTATTTCAATACTTTGGTGACTGGCCTTCCATCTTGCACCCTGCATAAACCTGAGCTCACCCACCTCTGCTGCCAGCATCCTGTCACCAAGTTGTCTTCCCCCATCGCCTATGCTCGCTGACTTACATGGACTCCTGATTTAACAGTGCCTCAGTTTTAAAATTCTCATTTTCAAATCTTCCCATGGCCTTGCCTGTTTAACCTCCTCCAATTTCCATATCCTGGACCAGGGGTGAGGGCCGTGTCAAATGACGACTCAAATGTGATGGATTTTTACCTGGAAAACGTAGCCCCCTGTGGAGAGGGGAGATTAAGAAAGGACCACAGAAAGCCAGTTACAGTCAAAGGCTGTGAGATTGGTCAAGCACAAGGAAGAAATCCTGTTGCTGATACTATACTTCAACTTGATGCAGCAGAGAACTGAGAAAGTGACTACGACCTCTGGTCTGACGTTTTAACCACCAGTAATCTACAACCTCAACAAGTTGACGACAGCAAACATCCAGGCCTGCACCTTTGAAAAGACTTTCCTCCCAAAAAGATTCAACAGGTTTCTGTGAATCATTAACTCTGACATCACTTTGGACCTTAATTGCATCCTACCCTTCTACTCTCAATCTGTTCCTATGTTTGCATGTATGAATGCATGAGTGGGTCAAGGTTGCAAACAATTTGGGTTTTGCTTATTAAATAAAAATGTAACCTTTAAAAAATCTACAAGAAAACTTGTCATTTATTCTGTTTATTTGACCCGAAAACAGAAGTGCAAGTTACCCACACCACTTATCGTCTATCCGTAATAAAGCACCAAAGGAACTATTTCACTTTCAAGTGGGGAGAAACAGCAACAGTTTCTTTGTAATAGGAAGGTGTAGAGATGTCCCACAGTGTGGTTCAATTATGGTTTAACCTATTTAGGAACAAGGAATGGGAAACAAATACTGCCAGGGGCTATTTGTGTGGTGGGGCTGGGGGGGGGGGGGGGGGAAAAATGAAACTGCAGCTGAAGAGGAAATGTGAGTACCAGGTACTTGAGCCACATGCCTTCTGGTAGTTAGCAGTATGAAATATCAAAGCACAATATATGAATAACTATTAAAAATTTTGGGTATGATATCCAGATATTTAAAACTGGATCATAAATAGTAGCTAAAACAACTTTTTGGGAAAAATATATGCTGCTCTGTGGTAGAAATTTCAGCTTTGAAGTACTTTTCTGCTGTGGGATATTTGCTGATCTAAGTGCCAGAAAATTGATAGAGAGTTAAACTGCTTATTAGAGCCAGTGCAACATGACATGATTTTTCCTATTGCAAACAAATGTAATGACCCACTTTTCAAAAAAGTTTAACCATTTAGAAAACAATTTCATATACCGATTTATTCAGTATAGCTTTTATGAGTGGAAAACTTTTGACAGACTGAGCTGTAATTCAATTATCGAGCATTTGAAACACTGACAGTCGTCCATAATCCTTGCAACATGTTTAATTAAGTCATGATCAAATTTAACAAAAATCCTCTTGACTTTTTCAAAAGACATAGATAAATGTATGCAACTTGTCAGTAATGGAGTATTGCTAAACTTGATGTACAGTTTTACTATTCCAGTTAACTCCACAGCAGCATTATGATAGCCAAAGACAGTTACTGGCGAAAATCTTTAACACTTCCTTACTAGCACCACAGAGCACACACTTATTATGTGGAGTAATAAGACCAAGGCTATGATAGCAGATCCTTCTATAGTTAAAATAACCTCAGCAGTGATGAGTAAAGCTCATCCAAGTATTTATATTTGAGAATATTTCTCAGTTATCTGCTTCTGCCAGGCACTATTCATGGCCAAGGGTGGACAGATGGCCAGGTCCAAATTGCTCTCAATGTTGCTAAGGAATAGAGCACAGGAGTAAGGCATTGGCTCAAAGCTTCAGTCATGAGCAACAGCAGTCCTTTATCTTGGTGACCCCCAAATCCACACCCTTCCTTATCACATTCCAGAGCATCAGCACCCAATCCAGTTTGTCACTGTTGTCACATCACAAGTACACTGAGAAATTGTCAATCCTGAGTAATCTTTAAAGTTGAATTTCAACTAGAGGACAAGGAAAATAGGTACAAATGGTAAAAATACATTTTCAGGTCAACAGCGACCCAGGTTCAATTCTGGGTACTGCCTGTCTGGAGTTTGCAAGTTCTCCCCGTGTCTGCGTGGGTTTCCTCCAAGTGCTCCGGTTTCCTCCCACATGCCAAAGACTTGCAGGTTGACGGGCAATTGTTAATGGCCAATTTACCTTTAGGAGAGGTAGGTGGTGGGAAATATAGGGACAGGTGGGGATGTGGTAGGAATATGGAATTAGTGTAGAATTAGTATAAATGGGTGGTTGATGGTCAGCACAGACTCGGTGGGCCGAAGGGCCTGTTTCAGTGCTGTATCTCTAAACTAAACTAAAACTAAAGTGATGGTGTTAAGCAGACACCTAACCTGGAAGTGACAATTTAAGTCAATGGACAAGTCCTGGATCGAGTGAAAAGGTTTACATAACTGACAGGATATCACAGACAAAGAGATCTGATTATGAGATCCAAAAGGAGAACTGAGGTAGCCAAGACCATATTGGTCACAAAAACAAAGTGCTTCACAAAGAAACCAACCCTGCATCATAGGGAAAGAATGCTGACGCGCTAAATTTTGTTCACTGTTAAATACCTGGGAGATATGGACAATAAAGGTGATTGATGAGCTGAAAGCATTTATCCACTGACATGATAGAGTTGAGAAGACGACATTTTGAAGGAATAAAAAAAGAGACGACTTTGCGAGCAGCTGATTGCTACCCAATTTACAACTGTATCCAACATTGCAAAGGACTATGAGGAGACAAGGAAATGGCTGCATTTCCCAGCAAGTTGAAAGGAACTGCTTGTTATTCTTTTAGCAAGAAATACTGCTAACTGCTAGATTTTTGAATGACTGAGTGATGATCTGACAAGCCCCTCCCCATCTATGGGTTTAAGCTTGTGTCTCTGCTGCAGAAAGAGAAGCAGCTTCTGGGCTGATACACACACCATTGGAGGAAATCATCTGCATTGCTGTCTCCAAGAGACCACTCTACCTCGTCAAACTAAGAGCTTCAGGACCAGTGAATTAATCTGCAAGCCAGCCAAAAATCACCAAATCCCAGACTAAATACTTTAACCCCTAAAGGACTCAAACAACCCATCTAGCTGTACCCATATGTAACCCATTTGTGTACACATAAACCTGTAGCGTGTGTGGTATGAGTCAAAGTTAGCATTTATTTCATTATTTCCAGTAGTTTGGTCCAGTTACAAAAGTTGAACTGTTCTTTTAAAAAACCTGTCCATTACTTATTTGCAATGAACCTACTGAATTGGCCAGTACATGCACTTTTGAGAATTAAGCTTGGTCAACAAAGTACAAAAAAGCCCTTCAAACTCTCTTCACTTCACCCTAACACTTGTCAAAAAGAAATATACAATACTTCAGTCATATTAGACCAGAAGGTAGACAATTATTGGAAGGCAACATCAGTAGAAAAAAGTGTGAGGGAAGCAGAGAAAAAAAAAAGACAGTGGACTGGATGCTGCTCACCTATTCCACATGTTTAAAAGATAGCATTGGACAGAGGTGGAAAGCAATGGCTGTCAACTTTCTGGGAAGACTACAACAGATGATTGAATCCAGACACTGTTGCTCCTGACCCTGTATAGTTAATAGTTTCCAACTCCTATAAGTTACCTATTTTGTAGTTCATTCACCAATTATGTAACTCATCTAAGCAAGTTCTTTGTGTCTTGCTGTATTTCATCAGATTTCTCAACGAAACCCCACACCCCACCCAACTACCCCCAATTTGGTCTTGTCTGCAGCTCTGAAATTACTGCAATTTCAGTCCCCCTTGGCACTCTTTATTTTCCACAGCCTTTTACACCTTTGACTATTGACCTTTTTTACATCAGATGGCAGCCATGTCCAACCTATTGCTACAGACCTGTTCATCTGGCCAAAGCTCAGACAATACAAAGTTTAAGCCTGGAGTGGTACATAGTTCCAAAAGCAATATTGACATATGCACATTGACATTAATACACAAGAAATCTAAAAAACATCCACAACTGTCATGATTTCATTATTCTCCCTGGTGAAATTGCAGAAAATACACTATGACTTAAATACATGTTCGATCAAAAGTTTTCAAAAAAAACACCAAAGAAAGGTAGTGCAAGGCGTGCTAGTCTTTAATGAACATGTAACTTCACTTAATTACAAATGATTCTCAGTTTTAAATGGAAGACTTGGTAAAAACAACTGCATATTTTGCATCTTGCACTTGATTACCCCACTCTTTGGTACATTTACATTGCCTCAAGTGGACACCCAAGCAGCTCAAAACAGAATCCTGTGCTTTATGGATACTGGTTTAAAATGTTACATGTGAAACAAATTCCTCCAGCTCTTAGTTCACAGTATTAAATAGCAAACCGCCTTGGTTAAATAAAAACATGCAGTAATAAACTCACTATACAGCAAAAAAGTTGACAATCGTTCTCAAATTGACAGTAATTTAGCAAAGTCCAAGACCAAAAATAAAGTAAAATTGAACAAGTTAATTTCTACAGCAAACAGCCAGGTTAAGCTCTGCATTAAACACATACTGATGTTGAAGACTCAAGTAATAATTTTTGGACTGCCGTTGTACTTTGACAAAGAAATCATACTGTTCTACTCAAGCACAGGGTCATAACCACAACACTGCTCTGAATATATGTGGTGCTTAGGCGGTTGTTCAGCACATTCACAGAATAGCATATTTGAATAAAGCCATAATGGCAGCACTAATGAGACCAGAGATTGGGACTGTAACAAACCACGCCATGAAGATGTTTCTGAAGAGGCGCCAGTCAACAGCTTTTCTTGCACGCATCCAGCCAACAGCAACAACAGAGCCAACCTGCAAAAGGAAGGAATAGTTAATTAACATGCAATTTGACAGAATTCCTCCTTAAGTAGCATTTAATGCATCACAGTAGCTCAGGTTTCATGTGCCTGCACAGCATATACTGGTGAATATGGTGCCTAAAGTCCAGACAGTGAAGACACAGGGCGTAAATGTAAGCTACAAATCTCAACTCAACTTCAGGATAGTCCTAGGCAAGGTTGCTGTATTTAAGTCCAGGAACATTTTCTTTAACAACTGGACAGATTGAGAGGCTACAAAACATTGTGCAGCTGCAAACATTAGCACTCACCTTGCAATGTGTTGTACTGACAGGAAGACCAGCATTGGAAGCAATCACTACAGTAAGAGCAGAGGCCAATTCAATACTGAATCCACTGTAAAAGTAAATCATTTGTTATGGTATCAAGCTACATAATTGCTCTCTATTAGAATTTAATTTCCTATTGGTTTATCAAACTTTTGCTAACTATGCAAACATATCAAATGCTTGGAATACTGGATGAATCTTACAATGGTCATCCAAGTGTTGCCTAGTGCAGTCAATTCCTGGTTAGTTAATTTGGTGCAAGTTCACAGCAGAAAAGCTTGTGCTAACAAGCACTTTGTTTGATTTATTACTGCAGCTATCAAAAGCAACGATTGCAAATGTTAAACCACATTTCCCTGATGCAATGGAACTGTTCAGTAACCTGCTTCAGAACAGCAGTTTTAGAGTTATGGGGTCCACAGCATTAAAGAGCCAGGCCCATTAGGGCTGGCTATTGTGAAAAATGAAGTCACTCTGGTGTCGTTAGGGCTGCGTTTTTCATGCTATATTTCGAGGCCTTTTGAAGTAGCACAGAAACAACTTAACTTGATCCACTCGTGCTGAGTCTCAAACTTGTGTTTCTGAAAAGGCAAAGGGTCAACTTGCTCGACTTCAAGCAGTTTGAAAACTAATCTGATCTTAAACTTCTAAGTCAAGTTTTTACAACATATTGATTCATGGTAAACTATGTACAGAAATTCAGTATTTTAATTTATTACCTTTTTAATTCCTTAATCTGGAGATTGCAGAGTTACAAAACTAAAAACCATTTAACAAAGCATGACAAATGCTATGTCAGCAAACATATTGGAGTCCAACCATAGTGGACACAAATATGGATCATATCAACTCAAGTTCACTGAATATATTCAAAAATGGTACTAACTAAAAAGACTAACTGCTTACCTTGAGGGAGTAATTGGTGTCAGATCCTTGCCCATCGTCTGAATAACTCTCCGCCCCCATACCCACAGACCAAGACATATGCCCACACCTCCATACAACAGAAGCCAGATTGGTGTTTCCATTTTTGAGCCAACATCTCCCGTGTAGAAAACCACCCAGAGAGCAACCAAAGGACCAATTGCATTGCTGAAGAACAAAAAAGGTATCAAGTATATTGCACCGTGTGAAATAAAGACAAACTGATAACCCACACATAATGAAATTCACCAATCTGTCAATGTCACACTTGTCTTCATTGAGACAAGAGTAAAAGGCCAGCCAATATTAGTTCCAGTTAATATGATATTGAAAACTATGAATCCAATTCTCTTTCAAATTTGCTTTCTGCAAACTTGTGGTATAACACACCATGTCCTTACATCGCCAGGTTTCCAACTTTGCTTACATTGCAGAGACCTGTGCTACAGAGCCTTTGCTTCTGCATTTCCGATTCACCAACTAGAGAACAAACTATCACTGTTTACTTAGAGGTTCAAACCAAAAAATTGTACAGTTCCCTTTTAACCTTGTTGATGCAACAAGCCTTGGTGTTGAACCTTGCTCTAAACTACAAAACTTTATACCAGAGATGCCCATGAAACTTATTTGCATCCTGTTGATGCCTCTTAATATTGTTCCTACAACAGGTGCGTATTGAGGACAAGCAGTACCTCACCTACAAGTAAAGGCTGGCCACCTGACCCGACTACGTTTGGAGTTTGGGTTGGGTCGAAATTCCGAGTCCAGTATTTGGGCTTGGGTCGGGTTGGACACTGCTTCCAGGAAGTCACGGGATCAGGCTTACCCATGAATCCCCAAAACTCAAACTGCAGTAATAGCCTGCTGCCATAACAGAAAGGATATCTGGGTCAGGTCATGCAAGAAAAATAAATTGAAGGGCTCAGGCTGGCTGTGGTCAGGTCGGGCTTTAATTTTATACCCGAACCAGGTTTTACCTACAACCTAATTCTGTCACCTGATGCATGTCCAATTTGAATAGTTCCACCATGTATAGCAGTTCCTTCAGCTTCCAACACAGGCAAGCCCTATGCCTCTTAGCTGCTTGTAGATTTTCCTTAAAAGCTACCTCATTGATCAAACTTCAAGGCATCTGCCTTCATATCTCAGGTGGCAGATTATCAAGTTTTGCTTTATAACACTCCTGTGAAGCCCCTTGGGAACTTCTATTACATTAACAGCCAAGTATAATCGGAAATTCACCTGGCCAAACCAACTTGCACAAGTTGGTCACTTGCTTGCTTTTACATTATAAATGTTTGGCTTCTAAGAAACGTGCAACCCGTTGCTAATTTAGGAGCTGGTTACCACGTTTAGAAACCATTTGAAAAAGGACAAAAAAAAAAACCCAGTTAATGTCTTGTCAGAAATCAAATGCAAAAAATACTCACCTAACATCATTGCCACCATGAGCAAAGGAACCAAAGCAGGCAGTCAGAATTTGCAAGAACTGAAACAGTATTGCAACTTCAGGCTTTTCCTGCTCTCTCCATTCCTCCACAGACCCATCACTGCACTTACGATCTCCCAATTCAATTTCAAGCTTCACACCTTCATCCTCATCACTTCTGTTAGAGTCAGCCATAGCATTACAATAGCTACTGTAACTGTCATGTCTGATACGTTTCTTCGATTCCAAACCAGATGCTGTCAGTTTTTCCATCTCCTCTGCCTTTGCTTCCCCTTCTTTGGGCTTCAAGGAATCAAGAGGCATGCCGCAGATTGCCATGGTGTAACAAGTGTAACTGTTGTTGCGACGCAGTGGCCTGCTGCCTGGTTCATTTGATTCCCCAGCACAGTCGATCATTTTGGCCAAGTGCAACTTATGAAGCAACTCTTTGTACAATCCTGAATCCTTGTGTACAGTGTGATAGTGACCACTGTAGCCATTGGTAGTTGTTTGGTTACTAATAACCTGGTTGAACTGCACATCATTGCTTCCAAATTGCATGGTCCCTACAACAGACATGAATAGAATACAATTAACAAGGCATCAAGCACAGCTGCCTCCAGATTAGTAAACATTTTTCTTAGTGCATCAGATATGCCCACATTAAACTGCTATGAATTCAGCATTTAAAACCAAGAGTGTCTCTGGCAAACAATGCTTTAATGTATTGCAAGCCAGTTCATGGATAGGATTCTACTGCCTTAAGCAGAAAGATGGATAGTAGCTAAGCTATTCAGTAATCAGCTAAATGCTTAAATTTACCATTTGATATACTGAAAAGCAAGCAATATACCCAAGTTCAACATGGAATCAGAAGTCTGATAAAAGTTTACAGCTTTTCAAACAAAAACTGACACCTCCATTTAAATACTTAAAATTTGAGCTAAGTGCTTAACTCAAAGAACATAAGCAACCTTGTTTCTTGATAAAATATTAATTCCAAAGATTACTTAAACAAAGATATAAAGCCTTTTCTAAAAGGAAAAGAAACTTCTTTTTCCAACTTCCATCCCCTAAGAGATGGTGCTAGCTTCATATCACTCAGTCTGTCAAACAAATGAGAAACCAACTTTGTCTGCAGCTGCTCCTAAAAATCAATACATTACACAAAAATATTTTGCCCCCGGCAGAAACAATCCAATTTGACATGCACTTAGGTGTACCAGCAGGCTTTCTTCAAAGATTACATTTGCAACACTGACGAATATCTTACCATTCATCACATGGTCTATATTGGTTTCCTTTAACTCTCCACTGGTGACACGATCTTTCCTTACATCCTCTGCCGAGTCACCAATAAAAGCAATTCTTCCACTTGCCTTCTCCAAATTCTGCTTGGCATGTGCAACAGCAGTAACTTCATCAGTCAGAGGAGTCTTAGTTTCAGATGCTGCATCAGTCAACAGAACCTTCAAATGAGACTCTTCCATCTCATCCTTAAGTACTGAACAGTAATCATCACTTTTCTTATCCAGTACAGTGCTGTGTTGATTACGGGCTTTGACCGCTCCTGTTAAAAGCGAATACCAAAAAGATCAAGTCATCTTCTGCCTTAAATAGAGAAACATAGGCTTTTGAGTTCAAGAAGCAATCTCCCCAATTCAGATGTCATGAAAACAATTTCTGAAACACTTAAATTGAACAAACTGGAAAATGCATCATAAAACCAGTTCATGACTTCACTCAAAGCACAATTTCTCCCACTACTTCAGTATACAAGACTAGGGACAGTATACAGCCCATTAAAATGGTGATTAGAAGCATACAACATTCTGCATCTTGTTGCAAAGGCAGAACACTGCAGATGCTGGAAATCAAACTAAACAGAACACGGTCAATACTCAGGTCAGGCAGCATCTGTGGACAGCAAGATTGTTAATTTTTCAGGTCAGTAAACTTACAGCAGACTTAAATGAAAGGTCAGACCTCAAACAGGAACTCTTGTTATCTCCACAGATGCTGCCTGACCTGATGTAATTACAGCATGTTCTGGTTTTGATTCTCCATCAGCTTGCAGGCTAGTTTGTTGCAATATATTCAGATATAATTTTAACTCTCCACTAAAACAGTTAGCATGCCACTGTCGATTTGAAATCAGACTGGTCAAATTGTACAGTACGAAGTACTACAATTTGGCTTCACACAAAGCTACATTCCATCATTTCCAGCAATAAGCTATCTGTACATAAAGCTACTTCAGTCAGAACGTCCATACAACTGCCAACTATCGCAGTAATTGGAGGCAGTGCCTGCTCTTGGATTCAATTTACTGTCAATTAAGATTCATCATGCTTGTTTCAACTAAATTCCATGATTTGTTATAATTAATTACTGGTTCGTAAACCACAACAGTTAAAGGTACATAAACAAATTGCTAAACAAGGTACATAGTATTCATCTGTCTCCAAAAGAATAAAGCAACAATTTAAGAGTCAAGTGAGCAGTAGTACATATCAACTACAGCAGCTTCCAAACATGAGCACATGATTGGAACTAAGCATGGGCAGATCCTTGAAGAAAATCGAAGGCCAACTCCACGAACATTTCCCAGCTTTTTGGAGCAGGAGAAGGTGTGAGGAGATGGGGAAAAAAAAAAACTACATTCAAGTCCAGTGCTAACGTTGCCTGTAAAATGTATGAAAAATAAACAGTAATTTTACAAAGCGATTTGATATAAAGCTTAAATTTTAATAGCAGTTACATAACGTGGACAAACTATTTCAATAAAAATCTGAGGGAGTAACAAATTACTCAACAAATCCTCATTAGCCTAGACCTCCAGTGCCCCTGCCGACTCACCTGAAAACTCACCGTGGAGGTCTCTAAATTTCACTTACTTTCGATTTTTTTCTTCAATCTGGGACAGACGACGAACCAGATGAAAAGTGCACAGATCACACCACTCCCCAAAGTAATCAGCGCCGTACCCCAATGTGGAAATCGGTCAAACCCTAACACTACGAAGACAAAAGATTCACTTTAGAAATCAAAAGTTCGAAGGTGGCCTCTGTTGTGCCACCATTGCTAACCCTCCCAAAGCAAACCATGGGAAAAAACCAACTTGCATGGGCACCAATTGAAATCTCGGACAAAAAAAAAAATGTAAAACCTAAAATTAACATGTGAAACTCCAGATACCAAAAAAAAAAAAATCTTAACGTGGCTTTGACAAAAACAGCTTAACAAAAAGTCAACAACTCCTCCTGCATCACTGGAATTTGCTATCCATGAAGTGTCCCAACAGAACTACAAGGAGAGAGGACACTTCTCTCACCATGATCAAAATTCACTCCTTAACCATATCCTTAAATGCAAAGATACTAAATGGAAAGTTAAACTTGCTGTCCACACACCAGCAGCATAAAAATGGATTTTCAAGAGGAACACCTTGATATTCATAACCTCATCTATTGCTCAGACCCAGATTGAAGGAGTTACTCTCGTGTTCAATGGAACTTTATAATACTGCCTGATTCACCAGTTGGCACACTCCACCACACACACTCCTCAATCAGGTTCAGTGCGACGAGTAAAACTAACATTTGAAAAGTGAAACCAAATCTGCCAACAAAAAAGCGACAACCTAAAAGTTGCATCATCAGGATTATTGACTTCAGAAGGAAATAGTTACTATTACACTTGATTAAACTCCATTAATGAATAAGCACAGAAGTGATGTAATCTGTCAAAAATCTACATTGCAAACTGCCATAAGATCCATGAACCTTGATTTGAATGAAAAGTGCATTTTGTACTGATACCTACTCAACATATTAGAAAAAGAACTGCAGCATTTCAGTTGCTTAGAACTTACAAGGTGCTCCTGTGTATATGATAGAGAAAAGATTGATCGCAATTGTACAGGCATAGAAGACAGGCAGGGCTCGGAGTCCATTTGGCACAGGGTCAGCCTGCAACACAATGATCTTAAGTTAAGTTTCAAAAACGAAGACATTACTTACAAATACAAACCAATCTAAAGCCGAGCCAAGATGACCATCTGTGCAACTAATAAATGCTAATAGTCAAACATTGGTGTCTTCACACAAGGAAGACAAATTAAACATGCAGGTTACAAAGCAAGCCATATGGGTTTTATTCCAAGGGGACTGGAGTCAAGAACAATCAAGTCTTGCTAGAATAATTCTAACGGGCTTTGGTAAGACCACACCTGGAGTTTTATGCACAGTTTTGAGCTCCACATTTAACAAAACAAACTTGCCTTGCAGGCAGTACTGCAAAGATTGATGGATGCCAATGATGAATCTAATAACAGGAGAAGTGCAAGAGGCCAAAATTACAGAAAAGTAGATATCTTGAAGTGTCATAGCACTAAGAGTATAGAGAAAATAAGAGTGGAGTCACACCCTGCTTTACCAAGGTAACCACAGAAACCTTGCTTAAAAATAAGATTGGCTGCTGGCTGTTATCAGGAAGCAATTTAATTTTGCGCCTAGCAACGAAGTATTTTGTTGCAAAGCAGACAATGTCTGGCCAAATACATAAAATGACATGCATCGAGTGACCAATATCAAGGATAAACAGTTGCACTGAAACAGTTAATTAAATACAATATCACTGATAAGCAAATAAAGGTTTCCACAAGTGTGGCAGCTTTTCAGGGGAGATGATGGCATAGAGCAAATGTCACTGACCTAGTAATTCAAAGGCACAGGCGAATATGATGGGGACAGAGGTTGAAATCCCACCATGGCAACAACTGGAATTTAATTGCAATTAAAATTAATTTTAAAAATCTGGAATTGAAAGCTAGTGTCAGTAATGGTGCCATGAAATGACTAATTGTTGCAAAAACCCATCTGGTTCACTAATGTCCTTTAGGGAAAGAGATCTGCAGTTCTTATCTGGTTTGGCCTGCATGCGACTCCAGACCCACAGCAATGTGCTTGATTCTGAAATGGCCTAGCAAGCACACATCCCATGAAAGAACATGAAATTCACCCAAAGTCCCCCTTCTCAAGCAAGCCTGGACTCCAAATGTTGGGAGGCCCATCACTGTTAAGTTAATTAATATCCCGAAACAAATTAGGAGACATGGCAGCCATTATGACAAGTATCTTTAATCGATTATTCCTTTCCTAGGCTGGAGGTTTCTACCCTACAGTAACAACTATCTTCCACCCAAAGAAAGCCAGATTTTAAGAATGGATTGTGATGTTTATTGTTCAGGACCACAGTGTACTAGGATTTGAGAGAAATAGATGAAGAAACTGCATTCCAAAGGCATGAACCATGATCTAAGAATACAAACAGAACAACTTGAAATTGATGAACTGACCTCGCAATGTGAAAAAGACTATTTCTGAAGGTTGAAATCCATGTATTACTCCAAAAAATATACAATTTGAGCAATCTCTTAATTCAACACAAAGTAACAGTTTACTATGGTTATTAAGTCATGTTATTCCACAAATCCATTTAAGCATTTTGTAGCAGGTTGCACGGCAACATATTTTACTAGTCCATGGCATTATTCGAAAGCTGCCTCCCATCACTTAATATTTTACACATACATGAAGTCAAATCTAATGTATTTTAGAAGGAAATAAAAATTTTGCCCAGAAGGAAATAAGGAATTACCAGCTTTATTACTGTTGCCAGTTGCTTCTCTACAAAACCTACTTACCAGCAACCATCTCCAACACTTATTTGTTTTAATATGCCACAGGATGTGCCCATTGCTGGCTAGGCCAGCATTTATTGCCCAACCCCAATTGCCCTTCAGAAGATGGTGTTGAGCTGCCTCCTTGAACAGCTGCAGTTCCTGGGATGTGGACACACCCACAGTGCTATTCAGAAGGGAGTACCAGGACTTTGACCCAGCAACAGTTAACGAACATCCATATAGTTGCAAGTCAAGAAGTGTGCCTTGCAGGTTGTTTTCCCATGGGTCTGCTGCTGTTACACTGCTAGGAAGCAAAGGTTGAGGGTTTGGACAATGCTGTTGAAGGAACCCAAGTAAGTTGCTGCAGCACATAGATGGTACACACTGCTGCTGCACATTAGTGATGGAGGGAGTAAAGGTTGAAATAAGGACCTCTTGAATTTACCATTGTTAAGTGTTAAGAACGCTGGCCTTCGTAACATGGTTTAAAAATTGTGATTTTAACAAGTTTAAGATGAGTCTTGGTCAGATGATCTCACATCCACTCTGCTTAAGGACAAGACAGATCAAAAAGTACTGGAAAAGAGACAACAGGGTTAACACCTTAAGAACAATGAGCTTTGCCCTCAGACTTTCAGGTCATCAATGAAGTGATTCTGAAGATGCACATGTTCCAAGCACATGTTAACACGTGGCAACAAAGGAAGGCACAAGGCTCTGAAACCAGACTGCTGGACTTTGGATTTGGAGTCCAGAAAAATTATACTATTTTCTGAAGGCAGACAAGAACCAGCAGATGCAGCCTCAAAACAGAGAGGGGACACTTGCTCTTGGAAGTCTGATACAGCAAAAATCTGCTAAGACATGAACCTGGTTTGAAAATTGAAACTGGAGGGATAGACAACCAGCAGATTCATCATGAATCCATGGAAATCTAGGTCAGAAATGCTCAAAGTGATCGAAGATGACACTGATTTTTGAAAATCTTGGCAAACAGAAGCCATTGCTATTGGGAGGACTGCAATGAAAAATTAATGCAACACGTTATCAATATTTTATTAAATGAAAACAAGTTTGTAATCTGGGCTATCAGTTGCTTATAGTAGCATGTCGTTTAAGAGGACTTCTTTTTATTTCCTCTAAAAGCTCTTAAATCAGAAGTTTTGTTGTGCAATTCTTGAAATTGGTCTGGAGGGCTCATACCTAATTTTCACCTCAGCAGTGTCATTCAAGTCCAAACACATGGAACAACCTGGACGAGTGTGTTGTTATATTAAGTGGAGGGTTGAGAGGACACATGGGGAGGTGGTGGCCTCAGCAGAACTCAACCTGTCTCCACCCAACACACACAACACTCTTCTCTTCCCCCACCACCACCGCCACCCCCACCCCCCCACTGTCAATCAATTGCCAGTGGATGCGAAGCAGTAGCAAGCAAAGTGCTTGTCCATCTTCCAGCAGAGTTTTGAGGTCATCTATGGCATGTCCGTATCACACCAATTGCAATAAAGGGGGCCCAATTTAGACTGCTATTTGTACTTCAGGTCTTGGCAGCTCAGTTTCACATAGTCCAACAACTAAGAGGAGCCTGAAGCTGCATTTAAGCAGCATGCTAACAAAGTCTATAATAGTATCTGATGTTTCTATATGCCAAAGCATACAATGCTACGGGCCAAATGCTGGAAAATGGGATTAGAATTGAGGTGCATGATGGATGGCACAGACACGATGGGCCAAAGGGCCTGTTTCTATGTGTGCTGTATAACTATGACAAATTTTTTTTTTTAGCACCAACTTCAATAAGCCATCTTAGTCTGAACCAGATCATATCATTTAGTAACATTAACCCAAATGGTCTGATTCCCCTACCTTGTGTAAAATGAAGAAACGCACAAAGTAAAAGACAGCTGCTGACATGACCCCAGACAGCAGTGGTGAGATGAACCAAGAAGCCACTGTAAAAATGGAAAAATGAAAAGTTAGAGTGCAGAGTTTCAGGATCATGGTGTACTGTGAACTCAGTTGCTGTGGTCATCACAAACACGAATAACTAGAAATATACAGTGTCCACATTTCAATCCACTCATCAGGGATTTTGAAATGGTCCATAATTGATGTGCCGTGGACCTGTGGAGATAATAACTGATTGTGTAAATAACCCAAGTCTGACCTGTGGAGGGAAGACCCCTCAGAGCAGTGCTGTTGTCTTTTCTTTTCCTGCAGAAGCAAAGTCGAACCAGGAACACAAGACAGGACATACCCTAGGGCTGTGATAATCTGATTGGAGCAGGACAGACGGATGAAGGGCGCATCAAGATATCTTTCACTTGCGTGTATGGGAGGAGCCAGGCGCACTAACACAGGGGGGAAAGACACAGGGCACAGACAGGATAGTTACATACTTCCATGAGGGTAGGTGGCTGGATTGGTTCGGGTCAAATTCAAACAAGTATTCAAGAACACTGGGTACACATTCATTGAAGCATCAGTGCCCCACCCAAAATTATATATCACAACGAGCAAGTTACAGGTGACAGAGGGAAGGCAGGGGACCTAGAAAGTCAGGGAAGTATCCCTGTGGGATGGTGATGGTGGTCACTCAAGACAGACAAGGCAAAGTGTAAGGAATTCAGGGACTGGAAAAGATTGTGGAATGACACAGATGGATTACAGGGACAAAGGGGTGTGTGAAATTATGTTGCAGCAAGTGGTGGAAGGAAGATCAAAGGGTTTATGTGGCTAAGTGGGGAACTCTGATTGGCACTGATCTGAAGGGGTGTTGGGGAAGAAGCACACATGAAGTGCTGTATCCATATCACCGAAGTGAGTTTGACTGACCAGTATGTGGCTTTGAGTCTGAATGTACACAGACTATGAACTGTACTATGGAGGTGATGGCTCAGGAACATGTCCCTCCCCAGGTTGCATAGGAGTGTAACGGTGTTTACTATGGAGAAGGATGATGTCGGTGTAGAGATCAGGGAGGGGGATTGTGATATACTTGAAAATATTAGCATTGAATGGAAGGAAATATTAGCTATCTTAGTAGGCTTAAAAGTGGATAAATCCTCAGGCTCAGACAAGATGGATCCCAGGCTGTTATATGAGGCAAGGGAGGAGATAGCAGAGGCTTGGACAAATTGTCAAATCCTCTCTGGCCACAGGAGAGGTACCAGAGGACTGGCAGACAGCGAATGTGGTACCATTATTCAAGTGTCATGGGATAAACCAGGTAATTACAGGCTGTTGAGTCAAACATCAGTGGTTGGGATGTTACTGGAAAAAATTCTGAGGGACAGGATTAATCTCCACTTGGAGAGGCAGGGATTTACCAGGGATCGGCAGCATAGCTTTGTCAGGGGGAGATCATGTCTAACTAACTTGATTGAATTTTTCGAGGAGTTAACTAGATATGTCAATGAGGGTAAAGCAGTAGATGTAGTATACATAATTTCAGTAATGCTTTTGATAAGGTCCTGCATGGGAGATTGGTCAAAAAGTTAAGAGCCCATGTGATCCAGGGCAACTTGGCAAATTGGAAACAAAATTGGTTTCTTGGCAGGAAGCAGAGGGTAATGTTAGAGGGCTGTTTTTGCAATTGGAAGCCTGTGACCAGTGACGTACCACAGGGATCAGTGCTGGGACCCTTGTGGTTTGTAGTGTACATTAATGATTTAGATATGAAAATTGGAAAAATCATGAAGTTCACAGATGACACGAAAATTGGTGGTTATAAATAATGAGCAGGAAATCCTTAGATTACAGGACCATATAGATGCGCTGGTAAAATGGGCAGAGCAGTGGTAAATTGAATTTAATCCTGTAAAGTGTGAGGTAATGCATTTCGGGAGGACGAACGAGGCAAAGGAATACATGATGATAGGACCATAGTAAGTACAGAAAGTCAGAGGGATGTTGGTGTACTTGTCCATAGATCATTGAAGGCAGCAGCACAGGTAGTGAAGCTGGTTCGGAAGGCAGATGGATACTTGCTTTTGTTAGCTGGGGCATCGAATATAAGAGCAGGGAGGTTATGATGGAGCTGTATGAAACAATAGTTAGGCCACAGCTGGAGCACTGTGTACAGTTCTGGTCACCACACTATAGGAAGGATGTGATTGCACTGGAGAGGGTGCAGATGAGATTCACCAGGTTGCTGCCTGGGCTGGAGCATTTCAGCTACGAAGAGACTGAAATGGCTAGTGTTGCTTTCCTTGGAGCAGAGAAGGCTGGGGGGGGAAAAATGATTGAGGTGTACAAGATTATGAAGGGCATTGATAGGAGGAAACTTGTCCCCTTTGCGGAGGGGTCAAGAACCAGGGGACATAGATTTAGCCTATGGGACAGGAGGTTTAGGAGAGATTTGAGGAAAAATGTTTTCACCCAGTGGGTGGTTGGAATCTGGAACACACTTCTTGAAGAGGTGGAGGAGGCAGGAACCCTCACAACATTTCAAGTATTTAAATGACCACTCGAAACGCCATGGCATACAGGGCTATGTGTCAAGTGCAGGAAAATGGGATCAGAATAGTGGCTGCTGTATGGCCAGACACGATGGGCTGAAGGGCCTGTTTCCGTGCAGTTTTATTCTGACCGTATGACTTTGGGCTTAAAGGCTTGTGCCTACAAATTCTCCAACAACATCTTTTTTCAACCATTTCAGTGTAAAGGATATTCATATTTCATGAGATTGCAATTACATAGACTCTGTAGTACAGCAACAACTCAGGGGGCCAGCCATCATGTGCTATTTTAAATGGACAATAGGGAGTACTGTTGCCTAACCCCTAACTCTGAGTTTACCAGCACAGTGCATTTCTACAGACATGGTATTGTTTTCTTTAGACAGCAAACACTGATTGTTGAATAATCCAGGCCACTAACTTGCTCAGAATGGTTACAGGGCTGATTATACAACTTAGCTTTCCCCATTAAAAACAGAAAATAAGTGACATTGCACATTTGAAATGCACTCAAAGCCATATATCAACCAAAGTTGCAAACTCACCAATCTTGAGCAGCTCCAACCACTTGACACCCTGGGCACCTGTAGCCACCAAACAGAAACCAATGGTAGCACCAACAATGCAGTGAGTACCAGATATAGGGAGCTTCAAAAATGAAGCCAGTAACTGCCAGACAGCAGAACCTGTAAAAAGGAAAATACTGCTCTTGATGTCATGATCCCACAAACGCCAGAAATACAGTTGGAATCACTTCATTTCCAAAATTAACTTGAACAGCCATCATCTGGAATATTTAGAGTTATTAAACAGTACTCTTAACAGCCAAGGTGGTTTTAGAAAAAACACAATCTTGATCAAAGCTGAGGCACAAGCATCGCCTTTTCTGTTGGACAAAACAGGAAAGCAAGGGAAAAGCAAGTTCACCAAGTGTTGCTTACCAAACATGGAACTGACTGAGCCAGCCATAAGCACTTGTTGAGTCGAGTTGAACATCTCCACTTCAATTATTCCTTTACGGATGGTCTCACTGACTCTGGCACCCAACAATACAGAGCCCACTGTCTCAAAGATGGTTGCTAAGATGCAGGCTTTCCTGAGTGTCAAAACTCCTGAACCAACTGCCGTCCCAAATGAATTGGCAACATCATTGGCCCCCACGGAGAAAGCCAGAACAAACGCAATGATGAAACCAACTACAACCATCCATATGTATTCATCCATCGCCATGGTCACTCGGGCTTGTAATGCTTTCGAGGTACTTTGTTGTAAAAAAATACTTTAGACTTAAATGTACAAAATAAGGTAATAAAATATATGGATATGTAATAAATAACTGGATTAAATAGAATATGAAGATTAATATGCACTACACTCAAGTATTGTGCAGCAGTAACTGCTATCCACTGTGTTTAATAGTCTGTCTTGCACAGTTTTTACAACAGTCAACAATTAGAAGGCTTGAAGCGAAATCCATTGTAGACACACCAACAGATTTGGGATGTTCTTCATCCTGTGGAAAAGCAAAGGGGACGCATTATCAATGTGGAAGAATATTTGACAATCAAACTTTAGTACAGAGACTAAAAGCACAACATGTCAATAAATCCCTTAACTCATCATATCCTTCTTTACAAAATCACAATTTCAGATTCTGGACTCAAGCAGAAGCGAAGGCTCCACCTCAAAGTCTAGTAGACGAACATTTCATCCCTACAACAGCGGAGTCAGTTAAGAGAATTCAAAACAAGATAAAATTAGGCATCACAAATCCAGATTGGTTAACACTTCAAAAATTTGCTCTTTTTTTTTTGAAGTCGAGGCAGCAAAATGAAGTTATATTATAAATCTTAAAAGACTTGAATTACATTTATAAAAGGGGACCACAGCTTGACGAGCAGAAAAGAGGCAGCTCAAGTTACCTAACTCTATAGTCATTATTAGAAATAAAATGCAAAGTTTAAAAACAAACAGTTTCCAAATGAGTTGCCCACGAACACTTCTGGGCAATCTTACCATAGTCACAAGCCACAAAGACCAAAAGCTTCCACATTTGATGGGAGGAAGAAAAAAAAAGTAAATAGCTGGATTTTCTGATCACAGCCACACCAGCAGAAAATACTCGCTTTTCGATGTCAGGTGGCACTGGCCTTGGCAATGAACCTCCACAATCCAACAGCCCATTTAAATAAGCCTATCAGGAAATATAGCGGGTGCTGCCAACATCCATGGAACCACACTGTAGCAACAAACAGCAGAAAACACATAGCATCCTAAACAGAAGCAAACCACTTGATAATCTGCGACCAAGGCTGGTGTCTCGAGATACTGCTAATGTTGTTACTGGAACCAGAGGCGAAATCACACTCACGTGTCCCTCACAATTCACAAGCAGATCTCAAAATTTTGCACTTACTATCTGCTGCTCAAACTATTCACCCAGATTTATAGCCTTCAAAGAGCTACATTAGTTGCCAAACCCACACCAACTAAACTATTGTTTTTACCTAAAATAACATTGCATGGCCTTCAGCCTGTTTACATCCTCCAAACTTGAAGTACTTGATTATGACATATTAGCAGCACCATCTCTTCTCATGAGGGCCATGCCCTCAAGAATCTGGGACAACTTGATAATTCCCTGCTGAACTTGTCCAGTTTTAAAAATAACTTTTCGCCCAAGCTCTGGGTCGTGTCTCTATCATCTGGCATTCATTTCTCACCAATCCTCAGAAATGCCTCGATGTGTTTTTCTATTTGAAAGCATGAGGGTGTGAAGGAGAAACTTTAGCCAACTACTGACAACAAACCAATTCAGAAAGTTCATTTAATGATCTTCAATGGGGTTAAAATAATTACTACAAAAGGTCCTCGAAATTCAACAGAATATAACATTTATTTAACTCATTAGTAACAGAGAAAAGGTCCCAAAATCTTCGATGGATTTGTTTGAAATTTTTTAAGCCAATGCAGAGTCACCAAAAGCTTGGTTAGGAGGAACTTAAAAAGAGAGTGTTCAGGCAATTGGCTGAGAACACTCATTTTTCTTCTCTTCAAGAGCATTACTTTAAAATACAGTGTGTGCCCGTCCCTGTCAGAAATGAAACTTTAAAGCTAATCGTGAGAAACGATTGTTTAACATATCATTCTCAAGTTAATATGGTAATTTTAACTCATGTAAGTCGGCGAATTGAAAAAAGTTAAGACGACTGCAATTTTCTGCTTTAGCTGAAAGCTGATATGGTTTAAACTAAGTTATGCCTGTTAATCGTGTCGGCAGACACTGCGACTCGATGTTAACAAAATTTAGAAGTTACAATGTAGTGGAAATAGCAGTGGTTAATATAAGAATATGATTTGTAAAGCGCTAAACACACGGTTGATTCCCTCTTAAAATTTAAAGCGCCATCCTTTTGGCGCCTCTTTGTAACGTTCAGAAAGGGTAAACAGGAAATATAACGGCGCCAACAACAAAACGCCCATTTCAGTTCAAACCGGACGCGCAGTTCACTCAGCACCGTCCCCTCCATCGCCCATCTCTCCTCCCCAAGCCAGACAAAAAGCAGCCCCTCACTGACTAACATTTCACCACCGCCAAATTCATAGGGACCCACTCCCTCCAGTGGAAATCAAACCCTCCATATAACAATCCCCCTCTCTTCATCACCAGTAACTACCCCTTGTCTAGTGAGTAGACACCCCTCCCCAAGTCAAAAAACTCCCCCTCCCTCATTTCAGTCAATAGGCTGAACCCTCCTGCCTCCCCCTTCCAACGTCTCTCACTCCGCGCACACTCAGTCCAGGCCACTCCCGAGCTCCTACGCGCGTTGACTATCTGGCTGCTCGGTCGCGAGGCGGCAGCGGTGTCTTCGCGAGCTCCCCCTTGCGCCGGCGCCAGCTCTCGAGCCAGCCGGCCGGCCAGGCCAGGCGACGGAATGAATGGAAGCCGGATCGTTCCGGAACACGCCGGAGTCGCCACCACCGCATGCGGCAGAAGTCAAGCGAAGAAAAGCTGGGTGCCCCCACCCCCTCCCTCCCACCAATCCAAAAGCCTCAGGGCCAACAGAGGGGGAAAATGAAGCGGGCCTCAAACAGCGGAGAAAACCAAATCCAACGGAAAACCCGACTCACCAATTAACGATGCGACTCGAAGCAGCGCGAGGGCAAACTTGGAGCGGGACGAAGGCGCGGAGAAAGCCCGCCACACTCTCCGGTCAGTCCTCCGATTCACTCCTCAGCTGCAGCGCTCAACACAAACCCTCACAACGGATACCAGTGTCGGAATCTCTGGGCTTTTCTCACTGCTGCGTTCACCATCACACTCTGTCCAGAAGTCACTCTCCTGACCGCTAGCTGTCCGCCATCTATCGCTAAACCCCGCCTCGCCGGCTTTTATAGACGTTGTGACGCTGCGGAACCCGGGGACGCACTGACTCCGCCTTCAGCACGCAGGCAAAACCAGCACCAGAGTGCCGGACGTTTACTGGAGAGGGCAGTGGAGAAAGCATTGCTGGAGAGGGTAAGAGAGGGAACATGACTGGAGAGGACAATTGGAGCAATACTGGAGATGGCAGCAGAGGCAGCACGACCACAGAGGACATCAGAGGGAGAATGCTGCCCTCTCCAGGGATGATCCCCTTGCAACCCACTTTAGTCATGTTCCCTCTGCCTCCCCTCTCGATTAATGATCGCTTTGCTGCCCTCTCCGGTTATGCTCCTTCTGCTGCCTGCACAGGAGTAGTGCTGGGAGGACTGCAGTGGAAGCTTGCAGTTTGTTACAGCACTGAGGAGGCAGTTGGAGCCTGCAGTGTTGGAGCAGGCAATGTAGAAGCAACACTGAGGAGGCAGTAGGAATCTGCAATGTCAGAACAGCGTTGGGATGCAATGGGAGCAGCACTGGGAATACAGCAGTGGAAGCATGCAGTGTAGCGCATCCCAAATTTTAATTGCTCCACCATTGCTGCTGTGCCTTCTGCCGCCATTGTGGAATTCTCTCCTTAAACCTCTCTGTTTCTCGACTTCTTATTCCTCCTTTAAAACATTCCTTAAAATATACCTCTGACCAAGCTTTAGGTCATCTGTCTTAATATCTTCTTATCCAGCTCGGTGTTAAATTTGATAGTGCTTCTGTGATTATATGTGAAAGGCGCGACATAAATACATGTGTAGGAACAGTGCTGGGAAGACAATGGGAGTTTGCAAAGTGGGACAGTGCTGTGGAGACAATAGCGCAGGCAGAGGGAGCGTGTAGTTCAGGAGGAGTGCTGGAGGCTAGCAAGGGCTACAGACAGCCAGTGTATCAAAATACATTTTGTTTGGTGATGATGTATCTTATTATTTCTGCTCTGTTCAGTTTCAGCAACTCAGTGGAGAGTACCACTGGCTGAGCTACCTGGTTATACAGTTGCCATTGTGAAGTCGTGGAGAATGATTATTCAACACAAGTGTTTTGGCAGCTTCCTTCTGGGTTTTTGCCAGGTAATTTGTTTCTCTAAAAACAGATACTGTTATAAATATGCAACAGATCAATCGGTAATTATAAAGCAAAAAGATACGTATTGATGTTACGGGCATCTCACCAAAAGTATTACTGATCTGTTGGTTTACAATTTCAATCTTTACAGATGCAGGATGGTTTATTTGCATTTTCAACATATGCACTTTTGCTATTTCTTCTTTTGTTGCTGATTTTTGTTTTCATCTCAGGATATGGATGATGCTGGAAAGCCAACATGAAGTTCCCATCTGAGGCTGACCTGACAACTGAATAGTTTGAGAGTCCACCACATAGTTTTTGTGAGACTGGAGTCATGCGCAGGTCAGACCATGTAGTGCTAATGGCGGCAGGTTCCTGTCTTTGACCTTTTACAAGAATAGAAAAGCAGTATATTATTTGAATGGAGAGAGACTGCAGAACTCTACAGTACGGAGAGATCTGGGTGTCCTGGGACATGAATCACAAAATGTAGGTATGCAGGTGCAGCATGTGATTAGGAAGGCAAATGTAATGTTGGCGTTTATTGCAAGGCGAATTGAGAATAAAAGTAGACAAGTGATGCCACAGCTGTACAGGGCCTTAGTTAGACTTCATGTGGAGTACTGGGCACAGTTTTAGTCTCCTTACTTAAAAAAAGGATATAATTGCATTCAAAACAGTTTAGAAAACGTTCATTCAACTGATTCCTGGCATGAAGGGGTTATGAGGAAAGACAGTGCAGGATGAGCCTATACGCCTTGGAGTTTGGAAGAATGAGAGGTAATCTTATTGAAGCATAAAAGATCCTGAGGGGATTTATTTGGCTGGATGCTGAGATGATGTTTCCCCTTGTGGAGAAGTCTAGAATGAGGAACATAGTTTAAAAATTAGGGGTCTCCCACATAAGACTGAGATGAGGAGAAATATTTTTGCTCGGAGGGTTGTTAGTCTGTGGAATTCTCTTCCCCAGAGAGCAGTGGAGGCTGGGTCATTGAATATATTCAAGGCTGAGTTATATCGATTTTTGATCGACAAGGGAATTGAGGGTTATGGGGGGCAGACAGGAAAGTGCAGTTGAGGCCACAATCAGGTCATCAATGATCTTATCAAGTTGGGGAGCAGGTTCGAGGGGCCAAATTCCTACTCCTGCTCCAATTTCTTACTTTCTCGTGTTCTTGACTTCGACTGAGTGCCCTAATAATGAATCCTGTCTACATCCTGTTTTTGCAATCCATGTTTCGATGCTAATTTTTTCTTTTTGGGCCTCCTTATCTCGAGAGACAATGGATACGCGCCTGGAGGTGGTCAGTGGTTTGTGAAGCAGCGCCTGGAGTGGCTATAAAGGCCAATTCTGGAGTGACAGGCTCTTCCACAGGTGCTGCAGAGAAATTTGTTTGTTGGGGCTGTTGCACAGTTGGCTCTCCCCTTGCGCCTCTGTCTTTTTTCCTGCCAACTACTAAGTCTCTTCGACTCGCCACAATTTAGCCCTGTCTTTATGGCTGCCTGCCAGCTCTGGCGAATGCTGGCAACTGACTCCCACGACTTGTGATCAATGTCACACGATTTCATGTCGCGTTTGCAGACGTCTTTATAACGGAGACATGGACGGCCGGTAGGTCTGATACCAGTGGCGAGCTCGCTGTACAATGTGTCTTTGGGGATCCTGCCATCTTCCATGCGGCTCACATGGCCGAGCCATCTCAAGCGCCGCTGACTCAGTAGTGTGTATAAGCTGGGGATGTTGGCCGCTTCAAGGACTTCTGTGTTGGAGATATAGTCCTGCCACCTGATGCCAAGTATTCTCCGAAGGCAGCGAAGATGGAATGAATTGAGACGTCGCTCTTGGCTGGCATACGTTGTCCAGGCCTCGCTGCCGTAGAGCAAGGTACTGAGGACACAGGCCTGATACACTCGGACTTTTGTGTTCCGTGTCAGTGCGCCATTTTCCCACACTCTCTTGGCCAGTCTGAACATAGCAGTGGAAGCCTTACCCATGCGCTTGTTGATTTCTGCATCTAGAGACAGGTTACTGGTGATAGTTGAGCCTAGGTAGGTGAACTCTTGAACCACTTCCAGAGCGTGGTCGCCAATATTGATGGATGGAGCATTTCTGACATCCTGCCCCATGATGTTCGTTTTCTTGAGGCTGATGGTTAGGCCAAATTCATTGCAGGCAGACGCAAACCTGTCGATGAGACTCTGCAGGCATTCTTCAGTGTGAGATGTTAAAGCAGCATCGTCAGCAAAGAGGAGTTCTCTGATGAGGACTTTCCGTACTTTGGACTTCGCTCTTAGACGGGCAAGGTTGAACAACCTGCCCCCTGATCTTGTGTGGAGGAAAATTCCTTCTTCAGAGGATTTGAACGCATGTGAAAGCAGCAGGGAGAAGAAAATCCCAAAAAGTGTGGGTGCGAGAACACAGCCCTGTTTCACACCACTCAGGATAGGAAAGGGCTCTGATGAGGAGCCACCATGTTGAATTGTGCCTTTCATATTGTCATGGAATGAGGTGATGATACTTAGTAGCTTTGGTGGACATCCGATCTTTTCTAGTAGTCTGAAGAGACCACGTCTGCTGACGAGGTCAAAGGCTTTGGTGAGATCAATGAAAGCAATGTAGAGGGGCATCTGTTGTTCGCGGCATTTCTCCTGTATCTGACGAAGGGAGAACAGCATGTCAATAGTCGATCTCTCTTCACGAAAGCCACACTGTGCCTCAGGGTAGACGCGCTCGGCCAGCTTCTGGAGCCTGTTCAGAGCGACTCGAGCAAAGACTTTCCCCACTATGCTGAGCAGGGAGATTCCACGGTAGTTGTTGCAGTCACCGCGGTCACCTTTGTTTTTATAGAGGGTGATGATGTTGGCATCGCGCATGTCTTGGGGTACTGCTCCCTCGTCCCAGCACAGGCATAGCAGTTCATGTAGTGCTGAGAGTATAGCAGGCTTGGCACTCTTGATTATTTCAGGGGTAATGCTGTCCTTCCCAGGGGCTTTTCCGCTGGCTAGGGAATCAATGGCATCACTGAGTTCCGATTTGGTTGGCTGTATGTCCAGCTCATCCATGACTGGTAGAGGCTGGGCTGCATTGAGGGCAGTCTCAGTGACAGCATTCTCCCTGGAGTACAGTTCTAGGTAGTGCTCAACCCAGCGGTCCATCTGTTTGCGTTGGTCAGTGATTATGTCCCCCGATTTAGATTTGAGGGGGGTGATCTTCTTGATGGTTGGCCCAAGAGCTCTCTTCATGCCATCATACATTCCTCTGATGTTTCCGGTGTCTGAGGCCAGCTGAATATGACTGCATAGGTGTTGCCAGTAGTCGTTTGCGCAACGCCTAGCTGTTCTTTGTGCAGTACTTCTGGCTGCTTTAAGTGCTGCGGATGTTAAATCGCTGGGGGCTTTCTTGTAGTTCAAAAGTGCAATGCGCTTAGCGGCTATGACAGGTTCCAGCTCTTCATTATGAGATTGAAACCAGTCTGCATTTCTCTTCGCACTTTTGCCGTAGGTGGTCAAAGCTGACTCATAGATGGCGTCTCTGATGTGGGCCCACTTGGTCTCAGCATCCCCTGTGGGAGTGTTTTGAAGGGCTGTTACAAGTGAATTTAGAAATTTTTGTAACAGCTGTGGGTGAGAAATTCTGTCACAATTAATGTCACAATAAACTAGCTGTACTTGAATTTGACTTTTAGCCTCAAGAATGTTTTTTCTTTCTTAAATGCTATGTTCAACCAATTATTTTCACTTCAAAATTATTACAACTGGGTGAGGCAGGGGTCTCAGGCTCCCCTCTGTCTCTCAGCCACCCCTTGTCTTCTTGGAATGCAAATCTGCAACTATGTCTTCAGCTGTTCAGTTCTGCTTTATTTGCAATGTCCAGTAAAAAAGTTTCAAGCAGTGTCCCATCTGACGAAAATAATATGTTTCCATTTGGCAGGTGTGATTTCTGTCATAACTCCACACCACGCCGAATGAAATGCGATATTAGGGGAACATTTAATTATAAGTCAGAAGGAAGAGAAAAAACAGGAAAGCACACATGCATTTTTCTCATTCATCCTGAAATCTTAAAAATGGTTTCAGCCTGTCTTTTTCTTTGTAGCAGTGCTGCTCTGAACTGCCCCTTTCCGCTTGAGGTGGGTCTGGGATAGTTATGTGTTACCCAGAGGATTTAAAGTTTCTTCAGTATCAGCTTGTAATGAATTGAGAATGGGCATCCCAAAACACATGTGATTTTTGGGGAGGTTTGATGTTTGCAAATTTGCATAATTGGCCAGGGTACCTTTGTTCTTATTCGGCGCTGCAGGGAGATTGTTGGATTGATTTAGCCCTGGGTTTGAACTCTGATCATGGGAGTCTGCAGTGGATGGATCCACTCTGACCTCACTTTCAGTGCTCTGGTGAGTCATCCAAGTGGTGAGTCATCCAAGTGCTGCTTACTTCAGGGTATTGTTGGTTCCCTTTTATCCTGTCTCTGGGGGCGGGGGAGGGGGAATTCTTTGCCAATCTTCTCTTTATCTTCTGGGACACTCCTGTTTGCAGGTATTTGTCCACATTCCACTGCACGCCCCTGTGGCACTTCGACTGGATGAGGCATCACCCTCACTATTTCTCCACTCTCTTGAGGACTTCTTTGTCCCTGCAGGTTTCTGTAAATGCTGTGAGCAGCCCGGTAGGGTGCTTCTGTTTTCTCCATTTACATAGGAGGATGTGGGGTCAAATTATTCCAACATTTCAGGGTTGGCTGACCAGACAGTAGGGGTTTTCATTTGGGTTTTCATCTCCTTTAACCTGTCCTTTTTGACCCCTTCCTCTCTAACTCTCTGCCAGACCTGTGCTTGTCTGTCCCCTTTTGTTCCTGGCAGGCGTCCCTCACAATTCAACAGCCCTCTGCTGGAGGGTTTCTCAAAAGCTGACACAGGAATTAGGAGTGCAATTGGGGCTTCCCCTCAACCTGGCACATGTGGCAAGTTCTACAGAACTCCACCACATCTTTGGGAGTTTTGGCCAGTCAAACTGCTTTCTGATGCGGACTTGGGGTTTTCGTACACCGACATGTACAGCCATTGTCAAACTCCTGGACCATTCTTAATACTTCTCTCTGGTACCACTGCAGCACCACTAACTGGTGAACCACTGTCCACTCTTTGTTCTCACGTCTGTGGGGAAAACTCAATTCCTTCATCAGCACCTCATTCTTTAAATAGTAGCAATTCAGGGACTTCCTCTGCTTTCATTTCAGTCTGGGCAGACTGTGCTAACTTTCTCAATACTGGGTCAGCTTGCTGAGCCACGGCTAGGGGAGATCCATTTCATCCATTCCCTGGGTCCTCTAACTTTCCAAAGAAAGTTTCAGACAGACAGACAGAAGCCTGGTCATCTGTCTGCAGTGCCAATTCAATCTCCTCTGGGGGAGCTGGTTTGGCCATGGCCCAATTCACAATACATTCAGGTGAACTGCAGGGGACCATCTCCTACCACTGTCCCATCTCTCTGACCTCCTTCGGTCTCTCTATCACGACTGGGGAAGCTACCACCTTCGCCCCGCCAGATCATTACCTAGGAGCAGATCAACCCCACAGGCAAACTAGGGACAATCCCTACGGTCACTGGTCCAGAAACTAGGTCGCACTTGAAGTGCACCCGATGTAAATGTACAGGTGTACACTGCCCATCAAAACCATTCACCACCATTCTGGTATTTACTGCACTCTCTGGGGGAGAGGTCATGCCTTTTCTTAGCAAAAGGGATCTGTTGGCCCCTGTATCCCTGAGTATGACAATGGGCTTGCTTGCCCAACTCGAGGAGTATGGGGTTACTCTCCCTTTGGATACAAAATCCTGATAACCTTTTTAAACACACTGATTTTAGCTTACCAACTCAGTGAGCCCTTGTTCACTGCACTCTACTTGCAATTGCAAATGAACCAATCAGACAGGTTTTCTTGAGTTTAAATAAGAAAGATGTAAGTTTATTAGCCTTATCACGCTAATCCGGTTAAAATTAATAAAATGCGTAACACAGCCACACTCACAGGTATACGAGAGGTGCACACACACGCACAAATGGATACAGAGGTGGAGAAAGAGTTGGGGGGGGGATGGATATGGACAATGTGTTAAAAAGACAATTGCAGAAAACTTGCCAAGGGAACAAAGCCCACTTCAGTCTGTTCCAGCTATGGAAGTTTGTAATAAATGGAAAACAGATATGGTTCTTAATGTCCTTGGTGTAATGTCCTTATTTGAAGTTAAGGTCTTGTAGTCCTCACTGTGGCCATGTGCACAATTCCAGGCTTGCTGCTCTGGTACCAGAAGGCCGAAGAGAGACTTTGTCTGTAGTCTTGAAGCGCAGAAGCTGCTGCAGTGGTTTTCCTGGGACTTTGCTGGAGAGAGACAGAGAGAGATGTCCTCTTCTCGAGATTCACAATTGCAGTCTGTTTCCTTTCTGTGAGGCACAATTCAAAAGCCCCAGTCTTCCCAGCAGGTAAGTCATGTGACCATCTCTTTGTTTGAAAGAGCAACTTCTTGGAGGGTTGTTTAATTTCAGAGCCTTCGAGACATACTTGGTGGGGGGTGGCATTTTGGCTCTTACAAAGTCAAAGGGTGTTAATCACCGCTATTGCCCAGACCACGCTTGCTAATTGAATCAAGGAGCACCCCCATTGTCTCTCTATTCATCTGTCTCTCAGCCAGCCCCTGTCTTCTCAGAATGCAAATGTGCAACCATGTTCAGTTCTGCTTTTTTAAACAAGTTCTTTGCAATGTCCAGTAAAAAAGGTTTCAAGCATTGTCCCATATGATGAAATTGATATGTTTCCATTTGGCAGCTGTGATTTCCATGACAAAATGCATTACAAATCCATTTGTCTACCCTCTTTTAGTTCCTGACATTTCAGGGAGAAGTTGGACAGATAACTCTGCTTCTGGCCTTCGCACATTCTATTTCATAACCAGTCGTTACAGACTTGCAAAGTTTCACTTTAAGGGAATGATAAACAATTTGATTTCTGAAAATGAGTAAATTTTGATGGAGCTTTGAAAAGTAAATGTCTTCTTCTTTGGCCTCCTTGTCTCGAGAGACAGTGGGTAAGCACCTGGAGGTGGTCAGTGGTTTGTGGAGCAGCGCCTGGAGTGGCTATAAAGGCCAATTCTAGAGTGACAGACTCTTCCATATGCGCTGCAGATAAAATTGGTTGTCGGGGCTGTTACACAGTTGGCTCTCTCTTTACGCTTCTGTCTTTTTTCCTGCCAACTGCTAAGTCTCTTCGACTCGCCACTCTTTAGCCCCACCTTTATAGCTGTCTGCCAGCTCTGGCGATCGCTGGCAACTGATTCCCACGACTTGTGATCAATGCCACAGGACTTCATGTCACGTTTGCAGACGTCTTTAAAGCGGAGACATGGGCGGCCGGTGGGTCTGATAACAGCGACGAGCTCGCTGTACAATGCGACCTTGGGGATCCTGCCATCTTCCATGCGGCTCACATGGCCAAGCCATCTCAAGCGCCGCTGGTTCAGTGGGGTGTGTATGCTGGGGATGTTGGCCGCCTCGAGGACTTCTGCGTTGGAGATACAGTCCTGCCACCTGATGCCAAGGATTCTCCGGAGGCAGCGGAGATGGAATGAATTGAGACGTCGCTCTTGGCTGACATACGTTGTCCAGGCCTCGCTGACGTAGAGCAAGGTACTGAGGACACAGGCTTGATAAACTCAGACTTCTGTGTTCCGTGTCAGTGCGCCATTTTCCCACATTCTCTTGGCCAGTCTGGACATAGCAGCAGACGCCTTTCCCATGCGCTTGTTGATTTTTGCATCGAGAGACAGGTTACTGGTGATAGTTGAGCCTCAGTAGGTGAACTCTTGAACCACTTCCAGAGCGTGGTCGCCAATATTGATGGATGGAGCATTTCTGACGTTCTGCCCCATGATGTTCGTTTTCTTGAGGCTGATGGTTAGGCCAAATTCGTTGCATGCAGCCGCAATCCTGTCGATGAGTCTCTGCAGACACTCTTCTGTGTGGGATGTTAAAGCAGCATCGTCAGCAAAGAGGAGTTCCCTAATGAGGACTTTCCGAGTGGTGTTGACTAGTGGTGTTCCGCAGGGATCAGTGCTGCGACCTTTGCTGTTTGTCGTATACATAAATGATTTGGAGGAAAATGTAGCTGGTCTGATTAGTAAGTTTGCGGACGACACAAAGGTTGGTGAAGTTGCGGATAGTGCTGAGGATTGTCAGAGGATACAGCAGGATCTAGATCGGTTGGAGACTTGGGCGGAGAAATGGCAGATGGGAGTTTAATCCGGACAAATGTGAGGTAATGCATTTTGGAAGGTCTAATGCAGGTGGGAAGTATACAGTAAATGGCAGAACCCTTAGGAGTATTGACAGGCAGAGAGATCTGGGCGTACAGGTCCACAGGTCACTGAAAGTGGCAACACAGGTGGATAAGGTAGTCAAGAAGGCATATGGCATGCTTGCCTTCATCGGTCGGGGCACAGAGTATAAAAATTGGCAAGTCATGCTGCAGCTGTACAGAACTTTAGTTAGGCCACACTTAGAATATTGCGTGCAATTCTGGTCGCCACATTACCAGAAGGACGTGGAGGCTTTGGAGAGGGTACAGAGGCGGTTTACCAGGATGTTGCCTGGTCTGGAGGGCATTAGCTATGAGGAGAGGTTGGCTAAACTCGGATTGTTTTCACTGGAACGACGGAGGTGGAGGGGCGACATGATAGAGGTTTACAAAGTTATGAGCGGCATGGACAGAGTGGATAGTCAGAAGCTTTCTCCCAGGGTGGAAGAGTCAGTTAGGGGAACATAGGTTTAAGGTGAGAGGGGCAAAGTTTACAGGGGATGTGCGAGGCAAGTTCTTTACACAGAGGGTGGTGAGTGCCTGGAACTTGCTGCCGGGGGAGGTGGTGGAAGCAGGTACGATAGCGACGTTTAAGAGGCATCTTGACAAACACATGAATAGGATGGGAATAGAGGGATACGGTCCCCGGAAGTGCAGAAGGTTTTAGTTTAGGCAGGCATCAAGCTTGGAGGGCCGAATGGCCTGTTCCTGTGCTGCACTGTTCTTTGTACTTTGATCTTCGCTCTTAGACGGGCAAGGTTGAACAACCTGCCATCTGATCTTGTGTGGAGGAAATTTCCTTCTTCTGAAGACTTGAACGCATGAGAGAGCAGCAGTGAGAAGAAGATCCCAAACAGTATAAATGGACGGGGCAGACCGCAGCCCCGCCTCCCCCGTCTGCACCAATTTTGTGGAGGGGGCAGGGACTTAGTTCCCGGCAATGGCAGCCGGTGCCATTTTTAAAGGGTTAGAGCCCTTACTGACAGCTTCAATTTTTAAAGAGACAGCGCATTTGAAACGATGAAAAATAATTGGAGATATCTTTCCAGCCCCTCTCCCACTCCCCCAATAGCCTTACATATCATTCCTACCCTCTTCACCCCCCAAAATACTTAACTTGTGAATGTGACCGTCCCCCGCAACAAAGTTCAGAAAATTTTACCTTTACCCCTTCCTATCACCCCCTCGACCAATCAGGTAAGTTTTTTTTCCATCGACCCATCCCCTAAACTGAAATGTCTGTCGGACATTGGACGGCGCAGGAGTGCCGGCCACCGACAAGAATATGGGAACAGGACGTCCGCACGACGAGATAAGTGATTAATCATTAATTTTAATGCATTAACATATTGTAATAATGGTGCCATTGCCGAGCAGAGGGATTGGGGGCTGGTGCCACAAGACCTCGCCACCGCCAGTAATATGGGGCAAAGCCTTCCCAGCGTTGAGGTCTTTGGCAGGCCTCTCCCGGAGGCATTTTCCGACAATCCCCACCATGACCCCCAATGTCAGGGGGCTGGTAAAATCCAGCCCACAATGTCAGTTTTCACTTGTATGCTGACAACACTCAGTTCTACCTCACTACCACCTCTCTGAGCTCCTCCACCTTCTCTACATTATCAGACTGCTTTTCTGACATGCAATACTGAATGAGCAGAAAATTTCTCCAATTAAATATTGAGAACACTGAAGCCATTGTCTTTCGTCCCCTCTCCAAACTCCATTCCATAGCCATTGTCTCCATCCCGCTCCCTGGCAATTTTCTAAGACTAAACCAAGCTACTCACAATCTCTGTATCATATTTGCTCTGAGATGGGCTTCAGCCCACATATCTGCGTCATCACTAAGACCGCTTATTTTCACCTCTGTAAAATCACCAGACTCCACTCCTGTTTCAGCTGATCTGCTGCTGAAACCTTCGTATATACTTTTGTTACCTCTAGACTATTTCAACGCACTCCTGCAAGGCCTCCCACAAAACAATGCTGCCCGTGTCCTTATTCACACCAAGTCCCATTGACCCATCACCCTGTGCTCGCTGACCCACATTAGCTCCCAATTGAGCCACACCTCAATTTAAAAATGATCATCCTTGTTTTCAAATCCCTTCATGGCCTCGCACCTCTCTATCTCTGTCATCGCCTCCGGCCCACAACCCTCCAAGATATCTGCACTCCTCTAATTCTGGCCTCTTGAGCATAGCTGATTTTAATTACTGCACCATTGGTGGGCGTGCCTTCAGCTGCCTAAGCTCTGGAATTCTGTCCAT